>NW_017096119.1:0-16349 GCF_001412225.1 Nicrophorus vespilloides | reverse complement strand
TGAAGCCAGTGTGGACGTACGGCATCCAGCTTTGGGGAACAGCTCCAGCAATTCCAACATAGAGATCCTGCAACGCTTCCAGTCCAAGTGCCTGCGAACCCTGGTGCAGGACCCCTGGTACGTGACGAACGCACTGTCTTGTATATCAATAGTTTATTTTCGAGGGATAGTTGTAATCTTCTTCCGATCAGCCAGTACAACTTCCCGAAATTAATGCCCAGTTGTTTCCTCTTCGTTGATATGTGCTTCTTCCACGTGAGTCGGCAATCCAAGAACAAGCCGAAGTATTTGGCATCGTCGGCCTGCGGGATGATTTTGTTGTTCAGTGTGACCGAGGGACAGGTTCCCTTTTTGAAAGTGAAGGTGACATGGCTAGATTTGGTTTCGTTGACTTTAATCCGCCACTTCCTGAGCCAACCCTGATACGCGTCGAGATGACTCTGGAGTCCACGCACAGCAAAAACCGGATCCCCGTTGGACGAAAGGATCGCGACGTCATCGGCGTAGGTAGCTATAGTGGTTTCCTGGGATGTCGGCAGGTCGTATGTAAATAGGTTATACAACACCGGTCCCAAGATGCTTCCCTGCGGCACGCCCGACCCGATTGGATACAGCTGTGTTACTTCACCATCCATCTTCACTTGGAAGAATCTATCACATAAAAACGACTTTAATATGTTGTAAAAGGTATGAGGCAGCGTGCTCTTAATTTTGTAGAGCAAACCCGCGTGTCACACTTTGTCGAAGTCTTGTGTTATGTCGAGGAATACAGCGGAGCAAGTCTGCTTATTAATCATTTTTATTTTTCCTAAAGGTTTACATACAAAAATAAAAAAGTAGACATGAACAAATAATTATGAAGCAATAATATTCTAAAGATAAAGACTTATAAAGTGTGATTTGTGTTTATTATAAATATTTTTATTTTATTCAATATTTTTATGATAATTGTTGTTCCATAAACTGAAAAATGGAAAAAGTAGAGGTATCTATTATTAAAAACTGTTACCGGTACCAAAATTGGAAGAAAAAATATACAAAAACATTAATTGACAATCTACTTGACAAAAGCAAAACAACAGAAATACTAAAGAGATAAATGACGCTTGATTTTCCGTTGAGATTTAACAAGATGAGGGAAAGTTAATAATGAGGAGATCTTTATTAAAATAACTAAAACAAATAAATATAGAAAATTTATATGTGCGGAGTTTCTTGATAAAGTATAAACTATGTCGACATTTTTAATTACCGTTTATGTATTAAACACTTTTTTCATCGATATATAAACTAACCTGTTCATTTGGTAATAATAAAAAATATTTAAATTAACACATTTTCCTCGAATATCCAAAATTATGCATGGTATTATCTTCAAACGATCTCAGTTCTATCACAAATGAGTAGAAAAACTGATAGAACGTCTATAAGAAATTATAAACATTGTATATGAACATACTTATTGATTTTGTTGTTAAATGCTTTTACAAATTAAAAAAAACGTTATAAATATATTAATTTCTATTATTGTTTTATTTGTTCTTTGATCCAATCAACGTAGTTAGCGATGCGGGCAAAAACTTCTGGATATCCTTTCATAGCACAAGGCATGAAAGACCATGAAACGACTCCAATTTGAACTCCGTTAACGGTCAATGGACCTCCAGAGTCTCCCTAAATGTAATTACAAAAAAAATTAAAAACAAAAATAAATCATCAAAAAACTCATATACTCACACTACACTGTCCTTTTCTACCTCCAGGAACACCGGCGCAGATATGGAATTGCCTATTGGTATTTCCGGCGATGGCAGCTTCACAATTTTCATCCGTGTAACATATTATATCTACACGTTGTAAAGATCCTGCAGGGTCGCCTTGAGCCTAAAAATAATGAAACAAGTTTAATTCTGATTAATATTAATCAAATTATTCTCTGATACAGGCGTATCTTGTAACCATAAAACGCACTTTATTAAGTAGGAAAATGACTTTAAATTCGAATAGTGCTTAATATTTGTGCAATTATTAGTAATGTAGTTGCAATTATTTCAAATCAACATATAAAAAAATGATATTTATAAACTCTTCAAATTTAAAAAGTATATACAATTAGTGCTGCTATTTTCACAATTATTAACTAATTTGTATATTACTTACCGATTTAAGTCCCCATCCTGCCAAAACTGCTTCTTCATTTCCTGGAGTTTTGCTAGATTGTTCGGGCAGTGAAACAGGCTGAGTATTATCATCGAATGGAATTTCGCTTGCTAACTAATAACCATACATATTTTTAAACTTTATTTAATACATCTATTACATATACTACTTACAGTCAATACAGCAATATCGCTTATATAAAACTTAGATGGATCATATCCCGGATGCACGTGAATCTCCTTTACTTTAATAATCTTCTTAGACGAACTGTTCAATATCAGATCACCATAGTGGATGGAGAATACATTCGGAGGACTAAGACATAAGTTTAATATTAAAATATCTGAACTGTATATATTTATTCAATAACATATATACCGAGATTCAACACAGTGGGCCGCTGTCAAAATATGAGTGGAATCCAATATAGAGGCACCACACAAGTGTGATCCATAAAAACTAAGGGAAACCTAATTATAAAATTATTAATAATATATAAAATAAATAATAAGGTGACCAATTTTCTTTTACAATGAAAAGGAGGACGAAAAATGTAAAATGTAAATTAACGAAACATTTTATTAATTAATATTTTTTGTCAATAAATATCATTCATATTGTCCAAAAATCATTACCAGTTAAAAAAAACTATGTAAATTCAACACAAATAACTAAATTTTCATATGAAATGTGTTAATTTTTAAATGGTTAAGTATTTCCACTCATCTTTTATAAATTTCAACATGTTGATTTATCAGAATTTAAATATACATTCAGTCTTCAAACAGACAATTGTCATCGTTTTTAATATCATCGATAAAATATCGAAGGGGAATAGGTAGGACACTTTTCGTGGAAGGATAGAACATAAAAAAGGAGGACGATTGGTCACCTTATTATAAATATACAGAATGTAGCGTAAATTCAAAGAAATGTAGAATAATGAATGATTGATTAGAGATTGGAATGCAAAGTGATAGTAGATGTAACATATTGGATAATAGAAATACAGTTACTTACAATATATGGAATTTCACCTGGCTGAGCTTGAGTTCCATTTACAATTCTTTGTCCAGTTGGAGATGCTTAAAATCAGAATACAATTTATATAAAAATAAAATTTACTTTAATTAAAATCGATTAATTGTATAACTAATAACTAAATCTAAATGTGAAATTATTGAACAAAATAAAAAGTTTTTTTAAGGTGTTTGAAATACTTCCATTACCAATATTCTTGCATATTTTATATATCTATTACACTTAAAATTCAACTTTACACAAGTTGTTCAATTAAATTGATTAATTATTATTGAATATAGTGTTTCAAAATATATCAAAATAAATATTTTTTTTATAGAAAACAGAATTATTGATGTTTTTATATAATTGAATTATTTTGTGATTATTTATTAATATTATTTATTATATTACTTGTGCATCCAATAAGTAGGACACAACACGCGATAAATCGAAACATCTTTTTTTTTATTATATAAATCTGACTTTCTCACTTATATGGATGAACACTCAGTGGAAACATTATCGGTGCTAAGATAAAAGCATACTTATTGAAAATATTTTATTATCTCATCGAGAAATACTGATTTAATTATTTCAAAAGCGCTAAATCATCAAAATAGATTTATATAAAACAATACCATTTTCTTATAATTGACCAAAAGATTGTAAAAAAGTATTAAATATTTAGTCCTCTTCATATGTAAGAATACAAAACGGAGAAAGATTACATACCTAATGTCAACCGCGATCTTAAATTTACTCAATATTCACATTGTGAATAAAATTACACGACATAAAAAAATATATAAATTATTGTTCATCATCTTCCAGTGGTGGAACTATAATAATATGCTGGAACTCGCAGTGTTTACGACTGATTTTTCGCTAAATCTACATAGGAAATTGTGAAAATTTTAAGAATAAAAAATTCGCTTAGTTTTACAGACATCATTGTTGTTGTTTCTGGCTGCTCCTAGCCTAACATGGCAATAGCTGAAAAAAAATCAAAAATTGATGACAAATGTTTGCAAAATCTATTCATATTAAGAATTAAATCAAAAAACCGTCAAAAATGTGGAAATAAAAAATATGATTAGTTTAATACATTATAATATTTCAATGATTATATAGTATAATATTATTACCCACTGCTTTGAAATAATTAACACATACATATTTTACAATAAAAAAAAGTTGTTCCTGTTTATAATAAAAGAAAAATTTTGTGCATAAATCTTTTTTTGTTAATAATTTACTTTGCCTTTAATTAAATTTTACTATATTTTAAAATAATTACAGGAATCTTTACAGTTATCATTTCTACATCAGATCGATGCTATATGAGAAGTTCAGCATAAATCCAGAGATGTCCCTGGCTGTGTGCGATGCTGGACGAGCTGGGATGAAAATCAATGCAGGTCATTCACACCCTTCAGCTTCATTTACTTTGGCTCGCAAAAGTGCTTGCTTTTGCAAGTTTCACGCTTTGAAAATTCCAACATATCTCGCCTATTGAATCTGACACACAGCCCTTCCACTCCTTTCACACAAACATTCGCCGCCCTTTAATTATTAAACGAATTATTTTCTAAATTATTTTTTTTAAACGTAAATAGAAAGTCCCAGAATTATATTTTTTATTCTCGCACTGTTTTATTCCACCTCTCTCTCTTTTTCCCTCGCTCTTTTTCTCTCCATAGAGACTGCAAAAACGGAAATTTATCTGTGGTTATGAGGCGGGAATAAGTAGAAAAAAGAATCAAACAAAATTGTATGGATGAAAAAAAAAACTTTATAAAATTCTCGCCTCTGAGGTAAAAGTAATTATAGTAATTAAAGTTTCTTAGCCAACATTAATGAAATACGTGGTCGGAATTGGTTTTACAGAATAAACGCGCCTCATTCACCACGTTTAGAACGGTCTTAATAATGAACAGGCAGGATTAAGCCATTCAACAAACATAACGAATGGGCTTATTGAGTATTGACCTTTTCGCACATGCATTAAATGAAATATTAATGGGAGGTAGAAAAAAACAAGAGTGCAGAGTACGCGTTAAAATGTGAATGCGAAGGTAGAGCATCATAAAGCTATTATATGGGTCATAAAATGTACAGGGACTTGCGTCAAATGAGCTTGTGTCCGGATGCTGTAGTAAAACACTTGTATAGAAAAACGAAACTTTAAAAATTAAAATGAACTCTCGTGCGCGAATCTCTGGGGATCTCGAAATACCAATTCGGAATATCGATTCGTTAGAAACAAATTGTTCACCCTATAAACACGATTGCGCATGAAATTACTAGATTTATTACATTGTGCAATGTCCAAATACTATTAGAAAGTATATACAAATATTGTTTTTTTTATTAATGTTTTTATTGGTTTTATATTTAATGCTATTTCAGAGCAATATATTTTCAAGAAAAAACACTCCAACCCGCTCATTATATTATTTATCTACTGTTTAAAGTTCTATGATTTTTTCTTTTTCAAATCAAAGAGGGCATCAATTAAATATGCTTAGTGCCATCAATTTTAAATTGGTCCGTGTACTCCAAATTCATATTTGCTTTTAGCCCCATATATTTGAAGTTCCGCCACTGACTTTAAGATGATTATCTCAAAGATAACATTATCACATCATTATTATCTTTTATGACTTTTCCAAAAATATTATAAAAAATATTATCTATTTCCGAGAAATCTGTAATCTAGCTTATCCTACTCATACCAACCAATTTGATCTGTTGGAAACTACTGTTGATCGGTCAGTTTCCTATGATATAAAAAAAAGGGTCAAGATTCATCCTTTGAATGATTATTTATGTTAGCTTCAATTATCAAACATTTGATTTAATTTATCATTTTATAAACGATTATAATAAAGAAAAAACTTAAAGAACTATTCGAAACGCGGAAATACCTTTATTAATTTTGCAAATAAATAACGTAATTGATTAGTAAATATTGTCAGTTAGAATGGATACAAACATATATTTGTTAACAGTATTCCATGAATAGTTACCAATAGCTTCTTCTCATTTATAGTCAAGTTGCTTGTGTAGTTGATTTTAATGTGGGTTTACATCAAACTATGGTTTGTTAGTTGATAGACAAGCGAACAGTCTTGTATTTTAAAGATGTATTACAAAATCACGTAAAGTATTCTATAAAGTACACTTTCTGGTGTATATTTGAAATGCTAACGTAATAAAAAATATTGCGTTTGAAAAACAATTTTTTATCTATATTATCAAGCTATCGTCAATAGATACACGTTAACTTGTAGTTTTTTTTCTATTTTTTTTGTAATATTTTTCAAATATTTAAAATGTTGCAGTGAAAGAACATTTCATATAAGACTAAAAATAAAGATGTACAAAAATATAAAATCCAAAAGGGAAACAACTTACATATAATGTTGAAAACAAATATTTAGCAAATAATGCTTTGTTTCGAGTTATAAATTATGCTTAAAATCATCAACAAATAGTTGTTTGCATTTGATAAAGAAAGTAAGTCTGTAGGAATTAAGGAATTATACCACGAAAGTTGAAGGATGGTAGACGTTGCTTGCGATAACTTAATTACATAAGAGCACTTTGATCAGCGAGCATCGGAAATACATTCAACTGATTTTCTGTTTAATCTTCCACTTTAATGAGGAGACTTCGAATACAAACAAGATCCCCCAAAATCGTATAATCCTTGGAGGAACCGTGCAGTAAAAATAAAAGGGACACTGGAGGATCCTGTACTTATTTTTTCCCAAGCGAATGAAAGCTCATTAAAAATTTGTTGTTTTTTTGTTAGTTAGGTTCCGTTTTTATTGTCGAGACTTCGACGACTCGTTGACACGGTTTTGGTATCAAATTGGAAACTTTAATGCGATATATCTTTTCATATGAGCATAAAATAATTATTCGGAAAGTTTCCTCTAGAGTGAATGGGCGGAAAATGGGAGAACGACGAGGAATGAAATATATATCGACGTTAAAACTGGAGTTTAAGTGTGTTTGAAAATGCGGCGAGACAGTGGGAAGGAAATGCAACCTCTTGCCAATGTTGGCAGCCTTGGTTTGGCTTGGCGTAGCTTAGTTTGGTAGCTTGTAGGGGTATCCGAGTTGCATGCCCAGTTGCGACGATAATTTCAGAATTACCTCATTACAATGCTATCGGAAATCCATTAGTTGCGAAGCTGGAGGCTGTTATTTTCCTATTAGCGAACTATTAAATCACACGCTCGCTTTCATTTACTGTTTCTAATTGGACCTAATGCATTCATTTTTAATTTGCATCTGCAATTACTCATCCAATAGATTACATCAAACATATAACACGACTAGTTGTATTTATTATAGATTATTACATCTGAAAATGCTCGCATTTGTAACATTAACAATTATTCAGAACAAAAATGGTAATAAGAAATTAGAAAAGGACTTTAAGCATTTGTAATCTATATGTTCAAGTTTAAGAAGAACCAAAGAACGTTTAGACCTGATTTAAGTAGAGCAACTTTGGACAGAATAATAAGAATGAAAGATTAACATTTTTGTTTCTCCATTTCCCGAAAATCTGTATTTCTGTGTTTTGATTAAAATTAATGTAATTCGTCATACAAATTTATTATATTAATGTTAAAAATTACTTAAGTTAACATATAAATATATTTTATGAAATTATAGTCTAGTAAATATAATTTTATAATTGGAAATGCATTTTATGTTTGATTATTAAAGTATGAAGTAAAATTAATATTCAATTACAAAAAAAGTTTGTTTTTTAATCTTTGTTCCAAACATTTTCAAAAAGATTGTATAAAACTAAAATATTCTATATAATTGAATATCTCCAAATCTCCGAATTGATAAATTTTATGTCTCGAAAATCAATGACAGTTCGCACTAAAAATGAGAAAATACTTGAAACATGAATAATCTGAAAATATAATAAATCTGATACGAGTAACCTTTACTGCATTTAACATAAACAATATAACAAAAAAAACTTGTTATTACATTACATTATTTGTTTGAGATAGTAATATCGGGCTTTTATACCATAAAGCTTTTAGCTACACGCTTTCTCTCACAAACGAGACATGTTATTTTCTTTTATTTAAATGCATTAATATGATATATACTATAGTATGAAAAAAAAAATATGTATATTAGGGATTTCTTTGCCGGGAAACGGATAATCGAAAATCGCGTTATTAGAAACATACACGTATAATTACTACAAGTCATTACTCACAAGTCATTACTACAAGATTCATTTGTATAACGTTATAAGGAAAATGCGTTGTAAGAAACTTAGAATTAGTACAAATCGTATTAATCAAATTTTCTTTTCACATCATTCAAATTGAAATTGTCAATGTATTTTAGATATATGTATCAATTAATCTATTAAACTTCATCTAAATTTTAGATTTAAAAGTCCCTGTTCATAATAATTCTTGAACTAATTATTTTGTATTATATAGAAACCATGTTATAAGAGAGATATCGCAAATTTGGTTTCGTTATAGAAAAGTTTACTGTATATAATTTAAATTCGTCTCACTTTATAAATATTTCAATGAAGGCATTTAATAAATATTAATCTTTAGAATCTTATATAATTTATTAGGTATATACATTATAGTATTATATATTTCTATTCTCGTCTTAGATATAAATATGTATGATAAAAATTTGATTTATATATTGTAGCAACAAAAAATATGAATATGAAAGGAAGCAATAAACTACGCTCGCCAGGATTTTGAGTGAGCTGAGGAAAGGGTTTTTTGCGTTGTTCAAAGGAAAAAAACATACACGCAAGTTTCGGTGAGCATCGAAAACAAAACGGTGTAAGTTATGCGATATGACCATGGGTCATAAATCTGTGACGCTTAATAGTGCCATAAATCGACCGCTAGATGCCAGCCTGGAAACTGTCGTCCGACCACACACTGGCATTCCACAATGCCGGAATTCCTGCAAAAAGTGAACGAAAACTCTCAGCATTTGCATATTCCAGTTCTTCTTTTTTTGTGCATTGTCTGCCCTTGTTGTTGTAATGGCAAAATAGCTGAAGGGAAGGGAAGCGTCGTGCGATGCAAGCTCGTCTTATGCACATATAGCCATTTCTGAACTTATTAATTGCCATGTCCCTTATGATCCCTTTATAACCTAATTTCGGCGAACCGTTAGCGGCAAAGTGCATATTCCGTATATTCAAAGTACGAAGTATATATGTAGATATATAGATATATGTTATATGTTTATATCCACCCCCACTCGTTCCTGTAAATCAAGTCCCCAGGGGACCAACATGCATTTCAGGTGGGGGGTGCTGACCTGGTTACATATGGCCTGCATTGCACATGGTCCAGCCCGGCGTCGATCCATACTCAAATAAAACAAACTGACTGGTTAAAAATTAAATTCGCCTTTACAGTCCCCTTTGTCCTAATTACACGCTTTTGAACGCGTTCCGTTGCGGAACGTTGGATCAAAAATGTGACAGCGGCATGGAACTGACATATAATTTTGTTTTTCATTTCAAATCATTTAGTGCTTAAAAATACTAAAAAATAATATTATATTTATTATTAATAATAAAAATATCATTTAAAAAAAGGACTATTCATTAAACATAATTCCGCACTGCGTTTATTATTTTTAATAGTAAATACTTAATTAAATTACATATGTTAATTAGGATTTGTATACAGTGGAACCTCGCTTAACGAGTATAATCCGTTCCAGAATTTCCCGATTTTTGCTCGTATAATGAAACAATTTTCCCCATACAAACTAATGTAAAATACGATAATGGGTTCCATGCCGGTGTGGTGCTCACTCCCGTCCATTTATATGACGTCACTTTCCAGTCTGGTACGGTGCGCTTCACTCCAGCTCGAAGCTGGACATTCCAGGAAGGACAGATAAGGGTACTATCTTTAAGGCTGCAAGAGGCCAAATCCCATACAGATCTCCCCTAACTTGTAATAACCCCTGTATGTAATTTAAAAGAAACAATAAAGGTTTAATAAGATGCAAAAAAATCTTTCTCAAGTGCCAGGGACTTGCTATACTGTACGATCTCTCTCTGTGTTATTTACTATTTGTGATGTCCTTAAATAAACATGTGTGGAATTCTGCCCAATCTTTGCCCAAACATTATTTTTTTATGACATCATGACAACACACCTTCGTCAAGACCTTCGATAACATCTTCACAGGCGCAACAAAAACGTCGACAATCATTATCAACAAGCTGCACTCCATATGGTATACCAAAATCAACGACGTCACTTTAAAACCCGGTACGGTGCGCCCCACTCCATGTAGCTGGACATTTCAGGAAGGACCGATAAGGGTATTACCGCTTTAAGGTATCTAAGGGGTAGCATATTTATAATCCCTCTCTACTTTCTGAAGGCCGTAAGAGCCTAATGCCCATACTCACCCGGACTCACTCACTAGTTTGTAATAACCTAGATGTACTAGTCATTATCAACTTTACCACCAAAGTGCAAGGAAGCTGAAACCAACTCTTACTATACATACTGTATGTGTACCAGATAATTTGATTAAAAAAGTACAACGTTTGAATCGTACAATACAAATATATTCAAACAAAATTCAACGTTATCAACGCAAGAGGCAGGAAATATTTGAAAAATCAGAAAGTATCTATGAAAAGAGTTTAAAAAGAGTAAACAACATTAATACAAACGAAAAAAATACAAAAATGGTCCAATATACAAAACACAACAGAAGAATCATTTTGGAATTTCATTATTTTAAAATGTTATTGCCGCAATTTTAAAGACGGCATGAAAATGTACATAGCAAAATTAGAAGACATGAGCAAAACCCAGCAAGTAACTAAGTTTTATTTTATGGTATTTCAATATAACTAGAAGAAAATATGACAGCTATTCACAATGACATATTGAAACATAAAAATATATTTGCCAACCTTCAAACTACTAATTGCTTTGATAGGGTTGTCAAGAATTACGAAGCTGCGAAAAGCATTGTGAAAAACTCTCAAAAAATTATTAAAGAAACACAAAAATATTTGCAATCAATTGAAATTGCGTTTGGAAAGATATAATTAATTTTATAATAAAAATATAAATATTGTGATCGTATCTTGAAATTATTTTTAATTATTGGTACTCTATTGCATTCGCTATTTTCGATATTTTCGCTATTTTCTGATATTGCATGAACATTTTACAATTTGTTTTTGTTTTAATAAATATAAATTAAAATTTAAATACAGTTTTTTTTTACTAACTTACCACTTATTTTTTATTTTTGCTACTTTTAATGTTATAAACATGATTAAGACAGTTGCTCTGAATTTTCTTCATAACAAAAACATTCAAATACATTTCAGAGAAATTTGGATTCTAAAGAATTGTAAGTTGAAACCATATTATTAAATATTACTAATAATAATATTTACTGTAACAGTCAAACGTAAATAAATTAAAATGAATTTCTGTATTTCTGTGTATAACATCTATTTTATTTATAATTTACCATAAAAGCATTAAAAAGTACATAGTTCAAGATTCAAAACGAAAGAGAAAAATCGTTTTAGAATGCAGAAATTCTTTATTTTAAATATACTTGCCACTGTTTCAAAAACACCTGAAAGTTTACATAGCAAAATTAGAAGACTTCAGTGGAAAGTTTCTTTTAATGGCATTTGAATATAAGTTAGAATACATATTAAAACAATAATATATTTGCAGTTCAAATTGCAATAATACGCTATTAATAGCATTATAAACAAATTTCAAAAACTTGTAAAAATACAAATGTATTTGCTCTCAATGCACAATGAGTTTGAACACAAATAATTAGTTATATAACAAAATGTATAAAAATGGTGATCATATTTTAGTGTTTGTTACTCTTTACATTGATAAATTTATTTCTGTTTGAATTAAATACAAATGTATTTTTTTATGTCGTGTAATTTTATTCAAAATCTGTTCATCAATGTGTACATTGAGTAAATTTAAGATCGCGGTTGACTTTAGGTAAGTTAGCTTTCCTTGTGAATAGTTACCATTATGACAAATTTTTTTATTATTAATTTGTAGGTTGGCTGTCCTCTTGTAGGTTAATATCAGTAGTATATTGATGTTCTGCGATTCCACTATTTCCTTTCACTGTGAATCTGCTGGTATCCTTAAAACACTGTCATTGTCCATCCACTTGGTTCAAGGTCCATGTGCTGAACCTGATTCATTTTACTGTCCATCTGTGATGAACGATGGCCCTATTGCTGCAAGAACCGAGAGGGCTCACAAAGGGCCTGACTTGACCAGAATTTGAACCTGTAACCACTGGCACGTGGGTAGGGCGACTTAACCATTCGGCTATTAGTCGCCCCAAATTTAAATATAATATAAGATTCTTTACAAATTCTCCACTTGCTTTTCATTTGCGCTTGATATAATGTAGTAAACATGTCAAGGACAGTTCTGTATTTTTTTTTTCATAAGAAAAAATATTGAAAAAAAAATGTTAAAAACGTAGTGAAAGGTTTTCTTACGCACTTTTCTGTAATCTTAAGAATTAAAATCCATAACAGCTAAGCTGCATTTTAAAATAATACTAATAATAAATGGTAACAGTCAAACATAAATAAATATAAATGAATTGCTGTAATTTGTATTGTATTGTATATTGAATTTTGTGTAACTTGTATTTTAAATACAACGTATCATTAAAACGGCATTAAGAGATCTTTTAGCGGTACATGAACCGCAATAAAATTGAATCTGAGAATTTGACCTGTCCATTTACCTGTATATTGGCAAAAATTCTTACTTCAGTCATTATCAACTCTACCACCGAAGTGTAAGGAAGCTGAGAACAAACTGTCACCATGGAGGCCGAACATGTTCATAGTGATTTGATCAAGAAAGTACAAGGTTTGAAACTTACAATACAATCATTTTCAAACAAAATTCAATGTTATAAACGTAAGAGGCAGGAGATATTTGATCAATCTAGGAGCATATATGAAAAAACAGTAAAAGGAGTAAAAAGTAATAATATAAAGAAAAAAATAAGAAAATGGTCCGAGATTCAAGACAAAACAGAAAAATCGTTTTGGAAAGCTGTAAGGAAGGAATTCTTTGTTTTGAAACGTATTTGCCGCTGTTTCAAAAATGACATGATAATTTACATAGCGAAAGATTTAAGCATATACCACCACATAAATGAGTCTAATTTTATGGTATTTCAAAATAAGCTAGAAGAAATTATCACAAATATTCAGAAAGACATATTGAAACATAAAAATATATTTGCCAACCTTCAAAGCACTACTTGCTTTGATAGAGTTGTTAAAAATTACGAAGCTGTGAAGAGCATCGTGAAAAACGCTGAAAAAATTGTTACAGAAATAAAAATGTATTTCGATGAATGCAAAATTAGTTTGGAAACATATGATTAATTTTATAACAAAAAAAATATAAATAGTGTGATTATATCTTAAAATAGTTTGTAATTATTGATACTTTATTATATTTTTGCTATAATAAATATAAATTAAAATTTAAATACAGTTTTTTTTACTAATTCACCACTTATTTTCTATCATTCAAATCATTTATGAAAACATATCTGTCTTACAATTTTTTTTTTAGAGAAATTTAGATTCTAAACAATTTTAAATTATTTTAAGGTAAGTTGAAACTACATTTATAAATAATACTAATAATATTTATTGTAACAGTCAAACGTAAATAAATTAAAGTGAAAATTCTCTTATTTCCCTGTTTTCAACTTTTTTTTTTGTCGCGGAACACTTTTAGCGATTTCAAAATTTGACGGGCACACAGAGAAAAAGATAAGTTTAAAAGTTGTTTACTTATCTATAATGTAATTTTGCATTATTATTTTTACTATAAACATTTCTAAAATTTGGCGACTCAATGGTTGAGTATCATTGTTTTTTAATATACTTTTCATTGTTTCAAAAACGACATGAAACTTCAGAGGATATTAAGGATAGAATAAAAAGGGCAGAGAGAATCTTCGAAGAATTGGAAGATAACCATTTCAACATTGGTAGGAAGTTGGAACCAGACGATATCGACGAGTAATTCATGGTAGATCACGAATAGATAGGCGAGTCGTTCATTGAGGCCCTAAATAAGGCTAAGACAAAATTAAAGCCTGATAAGGAAATATCGGCATGGTCGCAGCAAACAACACCAATGGGCAGTGATATGGGACATGTGAAACTACCGGCAATTGAGTTAACAACATTTAATAGTGACGTAGACAAATGGTTACATTTTCGGGATATGTTTAGTCCATAGGTTCATTCCAAGCCAAACCTGTCACCTATACAAAAGTTTCATTATTTAAAACCAATATTATCAGGTACAGCAGCAGTAGTTATACAATTCATAGAGGTGACTACAGATAATTATGAAATTGCATGGGAATTGTTAACTAGGCGTTACAAAAATAATATTCAGTGGATTTGCAGAGAGTTCATGATAGTGTAAGGAAAAGTGTACGGGCACTGCAATCACTGGGAAGATCCAGTGAGTCATTAGAGTTTTGGATAATATCAATAGTATCCAAACGATTAGATTCGAATTCATGGAAGGATTTGCATATGTTAATCAACGGAAAAGAAATAGAGGAAATTAGACTTAATGATTTTTTCGAATTCTTAGAAAACAAAATAATGGCGCTGAAAGTTGCGTACGAATCAGAAAAAAAAACAGAGTATAAAAGTAGGCCAAATATATATAATATGGGAAAGGTGAATCAGATATGCAAATGCTATAGGGGAGAACATAAAATATTGGTAAAGAACTTAGATCTGTGTTTTAATTGTTTGTCTGAAACACATGGATTGATGAGATGTAAGGTTAATCAAAGATGTTCCGAGTGTCATCACTATTTGCTACTTAGAAGAACGACCAATATAACAGTAGCGAACAGATAAGAGCATCGTCGAATCATTGCACTAGCTCCGGGGATATTATCGCAATAAAAATTCTGCCAACTGCGATTGTAAAGTTTATATGTCCAACAGGAAGGGAGGTATCAGCTAGAGTTCTAATTGATACAGGAGCAGAGGAAAGCTTCAAGACTACGTCGCTGTGCAATTCCTTGCGGTTGCATAAAACTAAGGTAAACTTAACAATAGGCGGCATTCTTAAAAGTCGTCGCTCGGTCAGACATTGATCTAGCAGATCCAAATTTTTACAAATCTAGTAAAATAGATGCGATTCTGGGGGTCAATATTAGTTGCAATATCCAGCTAAACGGAAAAATAAAATTGAATAACTATAACCTCTGTTTTCAAAACTCAAAGTTGTGATGGTATGTTGGTGGGTCGGTACCCAGCGAAGCAGAGCAACCTGATATATTCGCATGTTTATCGCGCATAGATCCACTAAATGAGATTTTTGGAAATTGAAAACGTCAAAGATGCCAGAAAATAGTTCGATTCCAATAAAAAATGTGAAGATGATGTTATAAAATTATCAAAAATTACGACGTCAAGACATTGTAAACATAGGAAAATGAGTTCTGAAGTATCAAGTGATAAGATGGAGGAACCAAGTGAAGAAGTGGATTGAAACCAGAGAGAAAATGCTGAAGATACCCAAGTTAATAACTTGGAATCAGACAGTGTTAAGGAATTAAATGAATTGATAGCACAACTTAGGCTTGANNTTCTTTACAAATTCTCCACTTGCTTTTCATTTGCGCTTGATATAATGTAGTAAACATGTCAAGAACAGTTCTGTATTTTTTTCATAAGAAAAAATATTGAAAAAATGTTAAAAACGTAGGGAAAGATTTTCTTACTCATTTTTTTGTATTCTTAAGAATTCAAATTCATAACAACTAAGCTACATTTTAAAATAATACTAATAATAAATGGTAACAGTCAAACATAAATAAATATAAATGAATTGCTGTAATTGCTTTGTATAACTTCAATTTTATATAAAATGTATCATTAAAACGGCATTAAGAGATCTTTTAGCGATACACGAACCGCAATAAAATTGAATCTGAGAATTTTACCTGTCTATTTACCTGTATATTGGCAAACATTCTTACTTCAGTCATTATCAACTCTACCACCGAAGTGTAAG
>NW_017096118.1:0-92362 GCF_001412225.1 Nicrophorus vespilloides | reverse complement strand
ATATTCAACTTTATAAATAATTGTATGAAAAATTAAAATCTCAAATGCAATCTACCATCCAGATCAGTGAATCATCCATCCGACTGGAAATGAATAACGATAAATGCATTTCCGCATTCTTTGTGTCATGAATAATGAGGTTTTCTGTGAATTATAATAATAATGATTGTAAGCGAAGCCTTAAAAACTCTCTACTAATATAAATGAATGTATATAAAAAATGATCGATTAAAGCAAAACTAATATCACAAATGTTGAAAATAAAAAAAGGGAAGCGTTGATCATGTGGTAGTTGTAGCTGTAGTAGCTGCTGGAGCAACGCCGAAAGCTGAGATAAAGACGTTTATCGTTGTGACCAAGAAGATGCCGATGACTGTATAATTATTGATTTTATTGGCAACGCAGATCTCTTTCTTGTCTTTGACGTTGTACCGCGCATTCCAAATTAAGCCCACTCCAATTCCGACCTAGAACAATAAACACAAATGATTAAGTCTCCATGTGATAATGATGCACGATGATGACGGTATGCTGCTAGTTGCAATTAAAACTGAATGCGTGGAAATAAAAATAAACATTGCGTGATCGCCTGATAAGAGACAATTTCTTTGTTGTTATTCAGGAAATGGATGTTTTTTTTAAATGTTTATTTTGAGGATGCGAAGGTTGAATAAATTTACCTGTAGCAATAGGCTTATTGAAATCATGATGACGCTTGGATAGAAATATGGGTGTCTTGCGTAGCTCTCGATGATGTAGCGCAGTTGATTTGCATTCGCGGAAAACAGAGCCAAATCCATCATTCCTTGTGCCAAGGTCTTTTTGTGTTGATAAACGTTTACGTCTGGGATGCTATCCAGCTCAGAAAAGCCTCCCATGTCGTACTCGGTTCTTCTATCGTAGGGAATGTAACCCGGGGCATGTGGGAATGGATGGTGAGACCTTGGATGGCTCGGTGGTATGTTATTCGGAAGAGCATCACCATTCGGTACTTTGGCATCGGCCTCGTCTTCACCGAATCTGTTGTGAATCTCCGGGATCTCCTCGGGCTTATCGAAGAAACCATCGTCTATACCGGGATAAGGGGCTACCGATGTTTGCGATTCATCCAGATCGTCAATCTCTGGACCGGCGATCGGTGGTTTGTTGCCCATTAGGTTCATCTCGATCAGAGGATTGTTTTCGGCGTGTTTTTCTACCCAATCGGCTGTAGGATTCTGATTCATTTCACCTCACGCTCCACAACTGCACCACAACTCAATATAAAATTAACAATTTATTTATAAACTTGCACTAATGTATGTATGTAGGTGGTATGTTCGTTTCGAGCGACTCAACCAGACTGAACTCCAAGCAGACATGAAACTCCTTTAGAAGCTAGAGCACACACGCAACTGTAAAAACCAGTTCGGCGAAATCCACAAGACGAGAGAATCGCCAGGGGATTTCCATCCAATTCCCTACCGTTTCCGTCCGTTCCTCTCCTCTCTCCTTTACGCCTTTTGGAGGCGGCTCTCTCTCATTAGTCGAGATCGGCCTTTCTGACCGGGGAAATACGCAACTTTACGCAAATTTATTGCGCAATTATGTTTACTAGGCAAACATACCACTTGTTTTCCCCATCCCAAATCTAGGGTCATAGACCATTAACTTAATATTTTCATACAATAAATAATATATAATTATTATGCAAAAAAGTACATCAAAAACATTTCTCTAAATAAATATTATGAAAATTATCTTTTTTGTAATTATAATATCAGAAAACAAAAGACGTTTCCTCTAATTAAATAAATATTGTATAGATTTTTCTGTTATTTGAAAGGTCTTTATTATTATAATACAGTTAAAGAAAATCGATAGGGCTCTGGCATTTCCAAGTAACCGTGCGCTAATACACGTGGAAGGTTTCTTAGGAATTTCATATTCCCGAAAATCTAAAAGAATAAAAACTCTAGGAATACGACAATTCATATTATGAGAAGTAGAAGCCAATTGCCTTTTAAATTTAGATAATTTTTAGTTGCTTTTAATAAAGTGTATTTCCTGAAGATTATGTCAATGGAAATAATGATATTTTCGAGACAATAATAAAATATTAAAAATAATTTGAAATGTTTATTTTGTTATAGTATAGTTTCATAATTGTTGTTAGTAAATTTAAATTACTGTGGGAAAAATAAAATAAAATATGTTCAATTTTTACAGAAATTAAATGTCGGAGTTGAGTTTTTAATTAAAAATAAACTTTCCTGAAAATGATTTTGAAAGAAATCATAACATATGTACAATCAATTATGTTAATTATTATTTCCTTCAATTTTATTCTATAATCGAAAACAAGAAATCAAAATAACAAAACTGGGACTTTGCCAAAATCTTCTGTTGAAAAGATATAAACTCATATAAATAAGCTACTTTAAGGACATAACAGGAAAATTCCAAGGAATTCAGCTAACTGAATTGTTGTCAAGGACTCTCTTTTAAGCAAGATTTATTTGGAAAGAAAGTCTTTTGTATATGTAATCAAGAATTTAAAGGTCATAAATAGATTTACGTCATTTATCGAATTGTTAAATAAATAATTAAAAGGATTTGTTATAAAAAAAATTAATAATTAACTGAATTAATACATATGTTGTTCTATGATAATCAAAGCGAATAGAATAGATATATAAAAAATACACAAAAATTAAATAATCGTCAGTTGGGGTAGACGTAAAGTATTCAAACATTTAATAGACTTGAAAACAACATTTTCAAAGGTTTTAAGTAAAAATAGAATGTAAGCATTTACAAAATTAGTAAAAGTGGTGACTTTAGTTTGTCTGATCATTCGGCTGATGTTCTATAAATAATAGGGACTTTTTTTGAATGGAACGCCAACGCATATTTAAAAATAATTCGTTGAATATATTTGCATGCTTATTGGTAGTTTTCTGCGCGGTTTAATTGTGTTAAATTATAATTAATATTTAAAAAAAAAATAAGTTTTTCTGAAAATTATATAAAGTAACTAAAGCACAGTAATTTTTCTATAATAAATATGCGTCTAAATAAATCTGCTACCTTTTTTTTAGTAATGTACGTGTTATAGATTTGTTAATAAATAATGTAAAATTGGAAAGTAGAAATGAGAGGATAATTCAAATGAAGAGTTGTCGACCACAAAGTAGCGCCACAACAAGAGGAGTGCGAATGCGCGCCAATATCAATATAGTTTTATTGAGGAAAGTGGGGCGCAAATTAAAGATTTTGCACTTTTGGTTCCTTGAGACGAGGGCACTGATTTATAGTATACTTTAAGAGAATAAAATATATTTTATAAAATTAAGATTATTGTATATGTAAGTGCGTTTACTATAAAAGCAACGCTACAATATCAAACCACAAACTTCCACGATGACTAAATTCAAAAGGATCAGTAACCCTCTGTAGTTACCAAACATTTCTATCATATTATTATTGGTTCATTGATAATGAATATACAAGGTCAGTGGATTTATTGATGACATAAAAATATTAACACCTTATTGTAAATTTGCATGAATAACAACAAATTAAAATGGGGATTTCACATTCATGCAATTTCACTAAATAATGTCAGGACTAAGCGTCAACCTTTTGGGGCGGCAATTATGTATGAATTGTATATTAGTTTGTAAAATAAAATTATCATACACGATCTTGATGACGTTAATGAAATTCCGTCTATCAGTGATGTTCTTTCTAAATACTCCCACTTTATTACTCAGAGAAAAACACAGAAGCGGCTCTATTACGAAACTCGGTATTTCTCTGATAATCATGTAAATAGAAAACGCTAAAATGTGTACATCTATCAAGTATTCTCAATTGTATGAAAAATGTCTTTCCTGTGATTGGTTTATTAATACTACGTATTTATTCTTTGAAATATTCATTTTCCCATGAACGTAAATTAAGTAAACGTGAACTTATGTAATTGTCCATTATAGTTGCTTTATCCTTGATTGCTATAAATAAACGTAATTGGAGGAAATTAATTATCGGAATTCTCAATTTAACATTTCATTTATGTGCAGTTTTAATCTATATACAGAAGCAATTGCGATTTATATTTTATTTGTGTATTTATTTCAGAATATGAAGATTTATTTTAATTTTAATATCAATTAATATTTGTTTTTATATGAATGCTAATATTCAGGTTACCGGGCCAAACAGAACTCATCAGCGCAAAACATGACATATCAGGACAGGACAAATCAGAATGTGATACAAGAGAACATTAGCTCATATTAGCATTTATATAACACGATGTGTAGTATATACATTTTATTATTTACATGCAATCACTTTGTATATTCAATCCAAATATTTCATTAAGATTAATGAAAACTAAATAATATGTAAGAATTAATAAGCATTTTAAGATCTTATGCGTTTAATATATAAAAAATAAAATTTGTTTGAATAAAAAATGAATATAAAGTTTTTTTTTTAAATATAACAATTGGATTTAAAAATGCACAGCATTTCAATTAAAAAAGATAGAGAACATTCTATTCCCTCTTAGTAAATTTCAAGTTAATTGGACCGTCCGGTTTATTGATTAACAGCGATCTGGAATCCAAGATGTTTCCTCTCCATTGAATTTTGTAATTCCTTATTAACTGAAATATATGTATGTTTACGAATCAAATTTATCAATTATAGTTTATAACATTACTTTCAACATCAGGACGAGCATATTTTGCTCGGCCATACGTCTTGCGATACAAGCCCTTGGTCCATGACCAAAAGGTAGTAGCAAATATGGATGAGGTTTCATATAAAGAGGATGATCTTTCAACCATCTTTCGGGTTTGAACTCATGCGGAGTAGGGAAGTACTGCTCTAGACGACATGACACTTGATTCTGGCTTACAACGACCGTCTACAAAGAAATATATGATTATGTTTTTACTTATATTTAGCTCTGGTAAAGTATACCCCTTTCGGTACATGATAATTCGAAAATTCAGCGTCATCCTCTAATACTCTTCCAATTCCAATGGAAATTGGTCTTAATCTTAATGACTCTTTCAGCACAGCCTTTGCATAGTGAGCTTCAGCTAAAACTTCCATAGTGACTGGACTATTGGTTGTCGGCAATAACTTTTTAGCTTCTTCATATAACAAACACTGAACAGGAGAGTTCTTAGCTATATGATATAATAGGAAACATGAGGAATAAGTTGTCTAAAAAATATCCACATATTAGATTTAGTAGTAATACTCAATATTACACTTACAGTATCTATACCAGCAAGCAGAAAATCACACACCATCCCAATAATGTCTTTAAAATCCAATTCAGGAGATGATAAATAACTTTGTAATAATGTAGGAGTATTTCTTGAACCATCATTAAATAGAGACATTTTTAAGGATAACAAATCAATAGCAACTCTAAAAACGAAATGATTATTTATTTGATTTGGTAATAAAACAAATACGCACTCTTCCATATATTTTTGCGACCTTTTCAATTTCCTATACAAGGGGGTGTCGATTTTCTTCCATATTTGAAGACCATTGTCTGTCTTTAAAACGCATTTATTTGTGTTAAGTGCAGCTTGCATTAATTTTGATGATCTGGAATTGGATTTTAACTCTTGATAAGAGAAACTGTCTAACCGAATATCAAGAGTTGCTAGACAAGTCACTATAAAAACAAATATTAATGTAAAATTTATCAGTTAGATAAACAAAAACATACATTCTAAGAAAAGTCTTGATAGTTCTGGCAAATAATCATATTTTTCTGTTGATTTTAGATCATTGATCCTCCTTAACCACAAATGCATGACATCATTGGTACCAGCCAAAAAATTCTGCACAGCACTTGGACTACTTAGACCTTTTTGAAAGACTCTTCTCAATCTCCACCACTCTGGTCCATTTCTAAAATATTAATATAAGTAATTGCATTATAGATATTTAGATTAATATATATGTACGTTGGCAACAATCCACCAGTGTTATACACATTTGGCCTATCCAGTCTGTATTTCTCTAAAGCCAAGTGGCTTCTCCGTTGAGGATATTTTCCTTCAACTCTGAATAATGTTTCAATATCTTCAGGTTTAAACAGCCAAACAAGGAATACACCAGGTACAATTTCTTCTCTGACAATTGGTCCAAATTTGTTGAGTTTTTTTAAACCATTTTTGTGCAAGCGGTCAAAGTGGTATGGTCCTAAATAAACACATTAATTAAGTGAATCTTTTTATTTAAAAAAAAGACTTACCAAAGTATGGTAAATATTTATGTAAAGTTCCCAAAATTGGAAGTGATTTTGGACCTGGTATTGATTCAAATGGTTTAATAACATTGCCATCAGAAAAGAACCTTCTGGATATACACTTTTCAACAAATTTAGGCTTAATTAACAACATTTTTACAAACACTTTTTAACATAGACACAAAAATACTATAGGTATTTAGATTATCACATTATTTTCTTTTATATAACATAAATTTTATTGTAAAGTTACACATATCGTATACCGAGGTAAGTTGGTTTAATGAAATTCTGACAACTAGACTTAACTTAAGTACCAAAACAACCAATCAACAACCAATAACGTGACATCAAGATTCAGTAAAATTCCACTTACGTGACCATGCGCATACCAGAACTGCGATAATTATCTTAACTAACTTTTCTTTTCTTAAATTACGAAATGTATGAATAAAATTTTGAATACATTATTTAATTCAGAAATACATAATTTAAATATAAACAATATACATATAAAAGTACAAAGTTTCTTTGTATCATAGTGAATATAAGAAAAATCCAAATTTCATATACAATATTTCGAAAGTATCTGCGCAGAATCGTGCAGTTGGATGGTGTTAACGGTTGTAACCTAACTTACTGTTAGTAAAATATAAATCTATATGCGAATTGTATTAGTTCTATAGTGGAAATTAAAAATGTCTTGGCCTAAAAGCGCTGTACTTTCATTAATTGAAGCTTACAAAGAATATCCATGTTTGTACTCCACAAAAGATTTGAATTATAGGAATAAATTTGCAAGGCGCAAAGCTTTCGAAGCAATCTACGAAAAACTACAACATCTTCTGCCAAATGTCAGCATTCAGGAATTGAAAATGAAGGCAACGACTTTGAGGAGTACTTTCATAGGGGAGCACCGCAAATTTTCCGCACTTGTTCTAAATGGAGCTGAGGTAATTATTACTAAGTTTAAAATAATTATTTCAACAAATTGAATAGTCTTACAGCCCAAATTTATGGTACTATGATAGGTTATTGTTTATGGCTGACCCAATTCCTAATTGGCAAGTCTTGAAAACCACAAATGGACGAATTTTAACCAATAACAGTCGACATAAACCAAATATTTTGAGGGAACGGAAGACCAATAACAATAAGCCTTCAGAAACTACACCAGCAGTAAGTAATTATTAATACAATAATATATATAATTATTGATTGTAATGTTCGCTTAGGTAGAAATAAAGACAGACAACAATAAGCCTTTGGAAACTACAACAGAAGTAAGTGATTATTAATACAATAATATATATAATTAATGATAGCAATGTTCACTTAGGTTGAATTGAAGACTGAAGAGATAATTGAAATTAATGATGATATAATGCAATCAAATGTACTTATACAAATGATTAATAACTCATGTACTCCAGATGAGGAACACAAGGATGATGATAAACATGAATTATTTAATAACAGTGTAGTTAATATGGAATTTCAAGATTCCCCTGAGTCAATTAGTTGTACATCTCCGAAGATCTTCATTCCTCCAGCTGATGATAATTTAGATGTGAATTCAAATAATGATGAGCCAAAACAACATGTAAATGTGGACATCATCATGCCTCCAGCTGATGATAATTTACATGTGAATTTAAATAATGATCAACAAAAGCAACATGTAAATGTGGACATCTCCATGCCTTCAGTTGATGATAATTTACATATGAATTTGAATAATGATCAGCAAAAGCAACATGTAAATGTGGACATTGATAATCCTGAATGTACAAAGCAGATTCAGGCGTTTTGTAATTTTGTAGGATCTAGTTTACATATGATTAAAAACTCAAAAGCTCAAATGGCTGTGCAGAGACAAATAACAAAGTTACTCTATGATGCATTAGATAATGTGTAATTGTACACATAATAAAATAAAAATAATATTTTTTACTCTAATAAACCTGTTCTGTTCTGATTCCTCCACTCTATAATAGAGTGGAGGTGTGCACTTAGCTCACACCTCACAGTGTATGTAGCCAGTCAATNNTTAAAAATATAACAATAAAAAGATGAATAGACTATTACTCTAATAAATATTTACTGCAGTTTAAAATGATTTTTATCAACACCCAATACTTACATATTTGTTTGGTTGCATATCTAATTTATTTCAACGTATGATAATTCCGATATTCCTCAAATTCTTGATAACTGTCAAAGTTATATGTGTTTCTTTAAGCTTCGGAATTCAAACATATTAATAATCATGAAGCGAATTACGAAAATTGATGGAAGTAAAAGAGAAACACGAACTAGATCAAATGCCATTAAATGCAAAGAAGAAAAAACTGCAGGCAATTCAAAGCTGGATAACTTCAAATTGGAATCTAAACCAAAACTGAGCAGAGCTGGAACATCAAGTGAGAATTCTAGGAAAACAAAAATCAATCATCTTAAAATTGAGTATGATGATGTTATTCCACCAGTAAAAATAAAGAAAGAGGAAGCAGTGAAAGAGTCAAAAGTTATTAAGAAAGAATTTGATGATGTTGCTGTTAAAACTGAAGTTGATGGTGTATACAAAAATGAAGAAAATTTTCCAAAAAACTGGAAAATAGTGTTAAATAATTTGAGAGAGATGAGAAAAGACCATAATGCACCAGTGGATTCTATGGGATGTGACCAATGTATGGATGAGGAAGCAAATCCAATAGACCAAAGATATCAGGCATTATTGTCTTTGATGTTAAGCAGTCAAACAAAGGATGAAATAACTCATGCAGCGATGCAAAGGTTAAATCAGCATGGGTGTACTGTTAAAAACATTATCAATACATCTGATGAGGACTTGGGTAAATTGATTTATCCAGTTGGATTTTGGAAAAGTAAAGTGAAATATATTAAAGAGACATCTCAGATGATTGTTGACCAATTCAATGGAGACATACCAAAGACAGTCAAAGATTTATGCAAGTTAAAAGGGGTTGGTCCAAAAATGGCTCATCTCTGTATGAAAACAGCATGGGGGGAAGTGACTGGAATAGGAGTGGATACACATGTGCATAGGATTTCCAATAGATTAAAATGGGTCAATACAAAAACACCTGAAGAAACTAGGAATGAACTGGAAGGTTGGCTGCCAAAAGAATTATGGAGTGAAGTAAATCATTTATTGGTTGGCTTTGGACAACAGATTTGTCAGCCAAAGAAACCACAATGTGCAACCTGTTTAAATAATGAGTTGTGTCCATTCGGAATTGCTGAATTAAAATGTCATAAGAAAACTAAATAATTTGAACTTATAATATGAATTTTTATTGCATTCTATATGTACATAATAATAAAAAAATCAAACATGTATTACTGGTTGCATAATAAAATTTGTTATGAACATGTAAACAATAATATAACCTGTAATCCTGATATTATTAATTTTACGTCTTGAACGAAGGTAATTGAATGATATTTGCTTAAAACCCGTCAAATGTAACCCTTTTATTTTAGAGCTATATCAAATGGAAAAGAATCGAAGAAATTTGATAAAAAGGGCCATATTTAGTCGAATACTCTTAATAGTTTTACAATTTCTGGGGAACATACTAATACCAGATCATGAAGCAAACGTCTTTGTATATCCAAAAGATGTCCATTCTACTAATAAGACTATATTAGATAAAGCAACTAACACTTTGCTTGAGGGATTTGTGAGATGGGATGCCCAGTATTTCATGCATTTAGCTATTAATGGATACACTTATGAAAATACCTTAGCTTTCTTTCCATTGCTCCCTGGTATTTGTAAAATAATCGTAAATATTCTTTCCTATTTTACATTTGATTTATTATCCATAGACTCTCTGACTCTATTAGTATACATAGTTTTAAATGTATTCTTTTTTGTACAAGCAGCTTTAGCATTATATCAGTTAACAGGATTGATAGTCAATGACAAGTTTGCATACAAATGTGCAAAATTGTTTTGTTACAATCCAGCTTCTATATTTTTCACTGCACCATACACAGAAAGCTTATTTGCATATTTAACGTTTAAAACCATCGAGAATTTGCTTAGATTTCACTACAGAAATGATAAAAGATATTTGATGAAAGCTATATTTTTTATAGCACTGAGTGGAGTAACTCGTTCAAATGGGATTTTAAACGTTGGATTTCTAATTTATTATTTTTCGATCACTACTGAAAGAATTACCATTCAGAATGCAATCACATTAATATTAAGTACAATAATATGTTTGATACCTTTTGTTAGTTTTCAGTTTTATTGTCATAGCTTATTTTGTAATACATTCATCTCACATTTGCCAGCAAAGATTATTTCCATGCAATGGTAAATGGTATAATTTTACCTGGCCAAAATGAGATATATCAACAAACTTGGTGTAATTACAAATTGCTGCCAATTCCATATTCTTACGTTCAGGATAAATATTGGAATGTCGGTTTCTTCAAATATTATCAATTGAAGCAAATTCCAAACTTCTTGTTAGCTTTACCAATTATTTGTCTAATATTACTTCAAAGTTATTACTTTTTCAAATATAATTGGCACTACATAGTCCATCATAGCATGTTCGTTAAATTCCTATTAAGAAATTTCGGCGGCAATAATTACTTGCGTCGACAAAAATATGCAGTCGAAAGTAAATTTGAAATCGATTTTGCTTTTCCTTGCATTTTGCATGCACTGGCTTTGACTATATTCTGTATTATATTTGTTCATATACAGGTAACGACAAGAATGCTTTGTTCAGCATCGCCTGTAATTTATTGGTTTTCCAATCAAGTCAATAAGAGATTTATAAAGTATTATTATCTATGTTACTTTTATGTTGGAACCATTATGTTTTGTAATTTTTTACCATGGACTTAAAAATTATATGAGGAATTATGTTAAATTTGAATGAAATATATCTGTAATAATCACAACATAATTCGACTATTCTTTCTTATAAAACATTTTATCTACTTTTATGTTTTAAACTATTCTACTTTGTAGACTATTTAAAAGATATTGGTTAATCCTTGAAAATCGGCGATTTTCAATTAGCAACTAAAGGAATTACTTGAACATTATCTTTGGTTGAAAATGTTTTCCAATCCACGAGAATCCGGAAAATTTATATCTGCTAATGCAGAACATATAAAAATATTGCCGGAAGGTGTGGAAAAGTTCGGAGCTGAAGTAAGTTTTTATAACCTCTAATAAGTGATTGATAATTAGAATATTTGAATTTTAGTTGGCGAAAGTTATCAATTCAGGAGAATTATCTGTAGAGAATTTTGGTCAAACAGCTGTACACCCAACTGCCAATGATCCATTTGCTTTGGATTGGATATTTGTGGTAGATACATTAAATTTTTGTTTCTGGTCCCGTGAGAATGAGGAAGGATGGAAAGTGGATGGATATACAGGCTATTATGCATTATGTGCAGCTATCAACCGGGCAATGAAAGAGGGCATTGATATATCAAATCCTAAATTCTATTCCACAATAACTGAAGAACAACTGTCTAAAGTATTGCGCAGTGATAATGATGTTCATATTCCTCTATTTAAGGAAAGGTTGAGATGTTTGCATGAAGTTGGTGAAGCACTGCTCAAGAATTTTGAAGGATCTTTTGAAAATGTTGTAAAGAAAGCTGATAAAAGTGCTGCTATCTTGCTTAAAATAGTAGTTGATAATTTTCCTTGCTTCAGAGATCAAGCCACATTCAAGGGGAAAAATGTGTCCATACTCAAAAGAGCACAAATTTTAATTGGAGATATTTGGGCATGTTACCTTGGAAATGGTATTGGTCACTTTAATGATATTGAAGAGATCACAATGTTTGCTGATTATCGAGTACCTCAAACTTTGTTATATTATAATGTTCTAGAATATAGCAAGGAATTATTAGAAAAATTGAATACAGGCAATATATTAGAAAATGGAGATGAAATGGAAGTAGAGATCAGAGGGTGCTCTATACATGCAGTAGAATTATTAAAAGAAGTAGCTATAAAGAAAATTGATAAGGATAAGATCATAAATAGTATTTTGATAGATCATTTCTTGTGGGATTTCCGAAGAAAACACGCCCAAGAGATATTAACAATGAAATTACCTTTTCATAAAACATTTTCTATATATTATTAAACTATTATAATAAATTGAATTCGTTCATTTAATGTGTTTAATTATTCATCCCATTCACAGTCATCTTCAGAATTCGACTCGTCACTGCTTGATTGTAAAGCCTTTTCCCTCTTAGACAAGACATCCATCAAAATCTTTATCATATTAGATCTGTCGGTGTCGTCTATGCTGGTCTTGGGCGTGGAATTTATCTGAAAATATAATATTAGTCGTCAGACTTAAGTTATTATATTATTATAATTACATCAACTGGCTTAAGCTTTCGTCCATTCCTTATGCTTTCCAATAGTGCTGATCGATTATCATTTTCTGCCGGTATTGCATTCTCTTCTTCATTACTTAAATTTCTTATTTTAGGAGGTGCAGGTATAGAGACTGTGTTTAGTAATGGAGGAGGCGGAGGCATAGGTATTGTAGGTAGATTTTCCAATGGAGGAGGTTCAGGAATGGCAATATTATGTTTTGGAGACATTCTCTGTGGTACACAACTTGGCGTTGTTGGTGGTGGCGGTGCTTTTCTCTAAATTATAAGACAAATTAAATATAAAATGAATACGCGAAAAAGAGTATTATTACTTTAGCCTTTCGTTTCTTTATGTTTTCCATATTATCTATAATAACACTGTAAACCATTTGACGGGTTTTTTTGTCTGTCATATGAATATTATTTATGCCCGCTTCCTTAAGTATTTCTGCGACCATTGGATTATCGCTAATGTTAAAAGAATTATTTAAACCTGTGTGAGCGAGATGTTCGAAACAGATCGGACTTCCAATATCCTTTTTATTTATATTTTTCTTTTTAGAATCTGGAATTATTTTCTTCCAAATGCTTTTCTCCTTTTCAAAAACAATATTTTCATATTTGTATACCTCTCTTTTCATTAACTTTGCTTCTTTCGGAAAAGCAAAGTTAAATCCTACGATGCAATTCTAAGGACATGAAGATAAATAATATAATTTTGAAAAATATAATACGTACATTTCCTTCGAAACTGTGGAAAAAGGGTTTTTCCTTTACATAGAGCAAGTTTTGGTATATTTGATGTTCCCAAATTAGACATAATTTATGCGTATCAAATAATCTGAAAAAGTAACTTTCTAAAGTGTAGTCTTTCACGAAGCAAAGGATCCCGGTTGCATGTTTTATCCAATCTGTATGTGTCTTATTTGTCAGAAATAATTGCACAACACATGAAGCAAATACCTTTAAATTTATTAATTAGTTTTTTTGTTAGATGAAATCTTTACAGGTGCTTACCTCTTTCTTATCGCCGACTAGTGCTCTGAGACACTCATTTTCTTTAGTATTTAAATTTTCACAACGTTTGAATACTTTCGACGACATTGCACTGACTGATTCTTTTCTAATAGCTTTGCACAGTTATCGAATATTATAGATAAGATAATGTAGCTCACTATGCTGTATCAGAAATGACTAATTGAGTTATCAAAACAATAATGTGATATTAACGATAAAATGTAAACAATAAGTTTAAACAAGAACTATGACTTTTGTAGGAGTACATTATTCTCTTGATGATAATGAGGTAAAATGAAACATTTAATATATTTTAAACTTCAAATTATATGACAAATCTTCGACTCATATGCAATTAATATTACATTATTTTTCTTACAAGTTCTTGGGTTTTGGATAATAATATGAGCATGGAAATAACTTTTTAATCATATTTAATTTAATAATTATGATAATTTCAATAAAACATTATTTAAATAGAATATATTTAGATTTTATTAATAATATTTTCAGTTAAATAAGTTAACAAAATGATAATTCACTTAAATACAAAAGAATATGAACAGACGAATATTAATCGTTTCGTTTTTTATTACTATATTCATAAATAAAACTAAAAAAATACTGTAAATTTCAAAGCAAATATGTATAAATATATATTTATATATACAATAATATATATATATACACATATAAATATATATAAAATAAGCGTAAAATTTACTAAGCATCCCATTCGTCGTCATTAGAATCCGATGATTCTGAATCGTCATCGTCATCTGGATGAATGACTCTGTTGCGTTCAGCTAAAGCTCTTGAAAGCGCTGCAGCCAAATCATTTCCGACATGGCTTTGTTGCTGCTGTTGTTCAACAGCTGGACTAATTGGTTTAACTTCTCGTTCCTGATGGTAAAGGAAACATTAATATTTGAATATATTACTGAACATTACTAAATCAATCGCGTCACCGATTATTCCATATCTGCAAGGCAATTGTACGTCTGCTGCATTTTTATGTCCGTTAACAAGCAGTGAAAGCTGACGGTGACGCGATTAGTTTCTTTTTTTTTTATTGTAAAGTCTACTTACATTAGCTGGTTTCAATTGGAAACCTTTCCTAATTTCGCTAAGCAAATCTCCTCGGGCATCGTCCACTTTTTTGTCAACCTCGACAGGCTATAGGGTGCAATATCAAAATGCATTAATTTTAAAAATAAATCATATTTTAGTTTTTCATTACCTTTAGAGTCGTGCCTCCTCGTATGCTCTCCAATAGGGCAGACCTTCCGTCCGTCGGTATATCGAGAGAAGTAGGTGGCGGAGGAGCCGGGGGCATCGGTGGTGTAAATGCAACTTCGGCCGGGGGTGGAGGTGGAGGAGGAGGTGGTGCATTTCCTGGCGGTGGAGGAGGTATTGAGATATTGTTAGCTACAACTAGTTTTTTGACTAATCTTGAAAAGATTATTCTTTTATTACTGACCTTTCGGTGTTGCAGGCGGAGGCCTCGGGGGTGGTTGGTTATTCGTGGGCGGCGGTGGAGGTGCCGCTCTCTAAAACGATAATAATACATCAACACGCATAAGAATATGTTTTTCATATATATAACAATACAGGAGATTGCCAAAGAAAGCTACAATTTCTGTAGCTAATGAATCATTGACCAATGAATCAAAGAATATATAAGATTAGAATGACATTCGTAAGCAATGATTCATTTTGTACAATGAGAAATATTAAAAGGTTTGTATTCGAAATCACTTACATTGTGAGAAGATCGCGCTGCTCCTCGGGGTGGCACCGGAGGCCCCGGGACCGGCGATGGTGTTGGTGGAGGCGGTTTTTTAGTTTTAGACTCCTGCTCTAAAACTGCATCTCTACCACCATTTGCGACAATAAAATCGTAAATGAATTGTCGAGTTTCGCGATCTTTCAATTGTATTTCCGATACACCAGCCTACAATGTAAAGTAATTTAGTGTTTATATTCGCTTAATTCGTATAATATGCCAACCACCACACAATTAAGTAACAAACACCAATATTAGTTAAACATACATTAGCGGAAACGGTTATATAAGCGTAAAATGCTTGTATTAATAACGTTTGTTTGATGAACACGTAGTAAGTTCTATATACATATGAACGTGCACGACAAAAAAACTACATGGAATCTAATGGAAATCACGTTCTTACTTTGTTCAAAAAGTTGTTCAGATCGGCGTCTTCGCTATTAACGTCAAATCCTTTATTGGGATCCCAACCGACGTGTGAGATATGCCTGAACTCGGATGGTTTCCCAATATCTGCTTTTGTAATATTTCGACGCCGCTTCGCCTTCTTCGCTGCTGGATCTGTATATTTGCTAATTACCTGCGAATTATTGTTCCTGTTGTTGCGTAACTGGACTTCATCAATCGGACCGTTACCACCTCCGCTCGATAAGTTAATAGCGTTGTGTTTTAATTTTTTTTCTACAAAGGTAATAGTATTAAATGGAAGTTTCCTCGGCGAATGAAATATTTTTCTCCAGCCAATTAGTTCTTACCGGCGCGTTTTCTCTTCGCCATTATCTTAGAGTCCACAATTGTCTTCATTTCTCTCGCTTCTGATTCGTTCGCAAAATTGAAGCAAACCATGCATTTCTAAAAGAAATCATTAATTCATGAAGAATTTAGAAAATATTTATTCCAGGTACTTACATCTCCCTCAAAAGTATGCCAAAATGCGCAGGCTGCAATGTAATCCATATCATTGTACATTTCCTGTTCCCATATCATTTTATATTGTTTAAAGCAATATAATCGAAAAAAGTAATTCTTTTTGGAGTTGTCCCTTATGAAACAAAGCACTCCAGTTTCCCTTTTTATCCATTGTGCATGCATCGGTGGCTGTGTTTCAAACAATTGAACCACAGTTGTTGCCAATGACTAAAAATTATTAAATTACATTACTTTTTATCATATTTTTAATGGACCAAGGTTAAATAAATATTGAATGTTTCAATTATCACACTGTGTCAAAGCTTCAATAGAAAGAAAGTTAAAAATACTTTCATTTATTAAATATAAAGGAAAACTGTTATTTTGATAATTGTTTTATCAAGAAGTAGATAAATACTATCAATATATTTACCAGACATCGAGGACCTAATAAACGAACAATTTGTTGGTTTTCTTCTACTGAGAGTAAATTCGAGAATTTACTCTCCTGTGGGGGTGATGGTTGTGGCATTTTGTCGATTTAAGGTTAAGAACTCTGGGGGGCTCCCAAAGAGAAACACAAGGCACAAATAAGTGGAACAACACACTGTGAGCTTAAACTGAGAATTTCCATAGCATTTTGATAGTGGAAATGTTTGTTAATGTAAAGGCGACTTCAGTCTGTTCGTGCACAGCTCGTTGCACATTAGAAACGTCTCGTTCTTTTCTTCTTCGTGCTGAACTTGCGAAGAAAGTAACACACTGATGTTTTAATTGAGTGACATTTAATTGGCGAAACAGACCTCAAATAAGGACAACACTCAAATGCAACATATGTAACCAGTTTTACAGAGGTGTACCGAAATTCACTCTTGTCTCTACATTATCTCGAAAACACTGACATCTACCAGGAGAAGTAAAAAGTTTTTTTAAAAAATATTATATACAGGGCGTTGCATTAGTAATGATGGAAAGGATTGAAAATATTTAAAAAATAACGGCCAATACATAGAAAATATTTTATTTATTTTATATAATTAATTAACACAAATTAAAATCAAATATTAATTTGTACCCAGGAGTAAGAGAAAGAATATATAAATCATTTAGTGTTATTATAAAGAAGGGTTAAGCAGATAGACTGTGGTCTATAGCATTTTATATGCATGTAAGCACGTATGCAATAAATTATGTTTAATTTTAATAATAACGTTTATTGAAATAGTCACACAAAAAAGTAAATAAAAATGAAATAAATAAATATTGATAATTCCAGTTATTTAATTAATATTTTCAAATTTCAAATATTTTCTAAGATATACTAACTATTAAAGGACTATTATTTGGAAAACGATTTTAGTTAATGTTTCTAATATTTGTCAAATTATTTTAATTACTATAAGAGTTCTGTGTTATTATATCAATGAAAGTTCTAATTACTTTTATTTTGCATATTTGAAATCGAGATATTTGTACTAGACATTATCATAACATTTATAAATATTTTGGAATGGTAAATAATTTAAAAAAATGAGAACAGTTAATAAATATTTATTTACAAAAGGATACATTTCTTTGTACATTTTAGTTTGTTGTAAAATAAAATTGTTACACAAAGAAATGAAAGTGTCTGATATTGGTCCTAGAACTGGAGTCTATAATTGTCGATGTGCGTGAATAGGATGATTTAAAGAATGAATAAATTATTTTTTTATAGACAGTAATTCGTAGGACCAATTAAGTGGCACCCCTCTACATTAAACACTACAAAATTATACATTGCTTAAAGATGGTGATGATTTCATTATAAATATATACGTTCGAAATATTGTGTGTCTTAGAGAGTAACGTTAAGTGTTACGTTGAGATACAATTCGTAAAATGGATTTACTAGTAGTTTTGTTTAGCACCGTGATTAAAATTCCAAGTCATACGCGCGCATTAGGCAAGATTAATAATTTAATTCCACACGATCATACTTTTACACACACTCATACACACGCTCATACTTTTCAGTCATTCTAATGAATACATAATCCATTCTAGATTTATTTGCTGTACGGCCTTGGATCGTAAGGTGTCGCATCGAAACCCACGTATCTATTGTTCTTCCTGTGCTGGAATCCGTTGGCGCCTGCATTGTAATAGATGACCCTTCTAATACCAAATGGATCTATGTACCCAAAGCTACCGGCCTTATTGTCCTCTCCGACGTTTTGTTCTTCGTGGTAAGCCCTTGGGATGTAATAGCGGAAACCGTCGTTTGTGACGGAGACGCCGTCGTAACTCGGGTACTGCGGGTCGTAACCATTGCCAATCTGATTCAAACCATGGTAAGTGTTGCCGTGACGATCGATCGGATAAGTGGGTCCATTATGGTGAATGTATGGGTTTTGATCGTAATGCTCGTATTGAGGTGAATAATCTAAAGAGTTCGAGTTTATGGCCGGAGCGATTGTTGGTTGGGTATTGAATTGTGGTTTGCTTGTGATGTAGATGGTCGGTGGCGATTGCGTGGATGGTATGTAATTGGTTTCAGTTACTGGAGGAGTAAATGGAGATGGTGTTGAAAGATAGGTGCTTGGTATGGATTCGTAAGGGTTGATTGTAGGGGTTTTCGGAGTTGGAGAAGCCGTGTACTGTGTTTGTTCGTTAACAGCAGGAGTGCTTGGAGGGATATACAAAGCAGGAGCTGGAGTAGAAGAAGGTGTGTAAACATCAGCAGGGTATGGCGTGGATGAGGGTGTGTACAAATTGGTAGCAGGGGTTGAGCTAACAGTAGGAGGTGACTGAGTGGTAGTACTAACAAGTTGATTCGTTGTTGGGGGTACGTAATTGGTCGTTTTAGTATTAGTAAGGACCCCGGCAGACGAAGGAACTTTCTTGGCAGCTTTGATGGCTTGTGATATCGGTCTGTTACGACCGACGTAAACGTTTTTCGTTCGCAAAATTCGATAACCGGCATTGTCGGCGATATAATCTCGGAGCCTCAGGAAACCGTCGGAGTCTATCCATCCGTAAGATCCTACAACTGTGCCATCCTCCAAACGCTTTTCCTTCCTGTACTGTCCACTCTCAGTCTGATACCTGAAGTACCGTTCTGGACCCTCATCAGTCTGGATGTGATATTGGTCGCTGGTTGGATCATTCCAACCTCCAGTCGCTCCAATAGGCGGTGAGGCGAATAACACCACCTAAAATTAAAGAAAAAAAAATGCAATTTAGATTGTTTTTTCGCAATCACATAATTAACGAGGTATGTCGAGAATCGAGAGCGAATTGAATAGAATGTGATTTATTATTTCTCCGCGCTGATCCTTATATGGTTTCGACCACTTTTACCATCCTACTCCTTGAATACGAGAACAGCGTGACGCCGGTGGCGGCAGCGAAATGCGCAATATTTTCATCACAACGTAATTATGTGAAATTCGAATTTTCAAAAGAACAATTTTATTCGCAGACGACAGTTTTATATTTTAGTACGTAAATTTATGATAATTTCTTAATACACTTCAAATATGGTTTAAGTTAATTATAGCGTCGCCCACGTTGTCGGACAGGATGTTATATCTTTGAAATTCATTCCATTTTAGTTTCACATTTTGATTATTTAATCCTTACAAAATCTTTAACTAAACTTGAGAAGACAGAAGTTAATCATAACAAGTTTAGCAACATATCAATTTAAATTAAATTTTGTTTTGTCAGCGACATTTCACATAACGAGTGACGATGAGAAGAGAAGTTCAAGATTGCGCGCCTGCTACATCATTGATAAAATTTGTGTACACATATTATGTGTATTTTTGAATATCTTTAAACTCGTTATGCGAGGTTCCACTGTATATCTCAACAGTGTTTCCATATAGTTAACTATACTTTAATGTTAATAAGTACAATTGTATCTTGTATCTTACTGTAATTTTTATTCTTCTTTAAGTTTATTTTATTCAGTTTGAATTAAACAAATATTTACCTGAAAATCGTTTTAAAAAAATTTCATACGAGAATCTATTTACTTTATGTTTTCCATTACTTATAATTTAAATACTCACACAAATATTCAAAATCCAAATGCTTTTAAAATATAACGATCACATATTTATTATCCATGTCAATATGCATGAGCTGTATTCGCAAATTAAAGTCGCAACGCAATGGCCTTTCTAGCTACGCCAGCAACATTGAATTACCTAAATGTTACTTGCATTTTGCGCGCAAGCCTTCGCATACATTAATTAATCAATTATCAGTATCGTCAATGAGATCATCGATCAATGGCTTTCACTGCGTCGCGAAATAAATACTCATAGTAACCATGTTTCTCTTCATATGCAGAACAATTTAGAACTGACATTGACATTGCTAGGTGAAATTGTAACACTTATTTTTCGCTCGCAATTTGCATACGGCATAACACGTGGGAGCTGTTACATTTATTACAGCATCAGAACACGAACGGTTAACTGACGCACGCAAATGCAGCGGAAAAACTGTGTTTAGGAAGTTTTTAATGTTTAACTAAGATATATTTAATATGTCTGTACGTGTTGTTCAATAGATTTATTACTTGCTATATTTTTAGACGTTGTTTTCTTAAAAATATTATATAATGCACAGAATATAACTATTCTATTATTTTATTACAAAATTAATTGAGTATATTAAATATATTTAGAGGCTGTTATAAAAGAGACATTGCTATTTCTTTTTATCCATATATTGTTTATATTTTATGTATATCAATTTTAATTTGAAATTATTAAAATATAAATAATACAATTTTATTATTGATTACTTTATGTTTCAAAAGTTGTTTCAATTAAAACATATATGGTGAAGTAAAATGTTCTGAGCGTTTTATCCTATACATTGAGCTTCTTCTTGAGACCAGACTTGTGCAAATGTTCCAAACAGTTTTCTGGCTAATCTTCAGTTCCTGGGCAATGAAATAAGTGCTCGCATTCCGGTCTGACTCAACGATTTCCATGATTTAATCTCATCTTTGACGTCCATATTACCAGACGTTTTGCTGTTGCATTCGATACTGTAATTGGTCCATAAACAAAACATTTTTTGGAATGTATCGAATTTTCTCTTTTTTTACCTCCATTTTGGAACGATCTAACACACAACGGGATTCACTAAACACAAAACTATCAAAGAACGTTATGTCGCCTAAGATATGATCGTGAGATATGATTCACTAAAGCCATCTAACGAAAAACGCTCAGAATTTTTTGCTTCACCTAATATTTACAATCTAAATAATAACGTTTCTTTTATGACACTCGGTAGCAAATCTGTCATACAAGTAACGTCTTTATATATTTAATAATTTCAAATCACTCTTATAACATTAGAAAAGCAAGAAAATAGTCTTGTTTCTAAAAGTACATAATTATTTAGAAAATTAAAATATTTATTTATAAATCTGTTAAATGCATACAATTAACATTGAGTAAAATCAATCATTTCATATTCTTTCTTATAATCCGATGATATACTTCATTTAAGTTAATGAATCGTAATTTGAATGTCCAAATTGCTGCAGTGTTTATATCAAAATAATACCTTGTTTAGATAATAATATATTAACAAACAAAAAATATGAAAGTGTCTGAATATTATTCAAATTAAGAATACAAGGTTTCCTATATGAAGCCAGTTCACCAATAACAGAAAAGGGGAACGGTGCTCATCTTCGACTTGTATTTTCCATATTCTGCATAAATCACAGATGACTCACAAATTGGCTATTTTTTAGCGGCAAAAAATATGACCAAACAAGTAACATTTAACTAAGAATTGCCATTTTTCCATCGCTTTCCTTTATTTTTACATCCTCCTATCGACTGGTAGATTTTTGACCTCTCCGCGATTATTCGCGACACGCAAGGTCGACACTGGGCAATGCCAGATTATGCAATGCAATTCATCAATTAAATTTGCCCCAGATTATAAATAAATTGATTTGTTTTTTTTTGTATGATACGACACAGTGCGTGTGGTGATCCTTGAAACATTTAGGTAAGAAGGTAAGGTGTGTAATTATATAACGTTATCAGAACCGGTAAATTAATGTGTAATTTGTTGGACGTCAATTATATTTTTAATGACATTTCAAAGGTCTTTTATACTGACATGTGTTTAACCTACTTTGATATAATAATTTATTTTTTTTCAAATTTAACTTCATTTCAATTCATTAAAAATAATAAAAATATCTCTTTGTCCTCAAAGTTAAAAAAAAATTGACATACAAATATTTGTTTTGTTAAATTATTTGACAGATCATTTATGCTGGTAACAGATTTTAAAGTTTAAGATACTTGACTTGCAAATAAAATTTGAATTCATTCAAATTTGTAGACTAAGAAAGAAAGAAACTTTAATCAATATTAATTATTTGCTAATTACAATAGTACTGAATTAATTTTTCTAGTGTCTATATGATTAACAAAGAAAACAACTTTTTATTGGTTATTGCAGAATTATTCAATCATTATAAACTTCTACATTCGGTTTGTTACTGAGATTGCTTTGGCCGAATTCTATATAAGAGTGTAAAAATAAACATGATTGCATTATGTAACTATCGTACGTATATATAAAAGAGTGGTGTGAAAGTTGAAGTGTATTATGCTTATTTCTTCTTCTGTTTTTTTCTTGCTTCGGCGATTAAGCGTCCTCGGGCATTGCAGAATTGAAAGGGCGTGCCGAGCTCAAATCCGGCATTCACTAATTATCTTGGATTACCGAATGCGTAATCGATTTTGAGAAGTCTGCTGCAGATAGCATGTATTATTAGTAATACATTTATGATCTGTTTCTAACAATACATTCAATCATGTTTCTCAAAGAAACAATGAAAGTGTTGAATGATTGATGAAATAATGCCTTTTTTTATATAAAATAAGACGTCATTTAGCACTGCCTCGATTAACGCTGATTGCTTTAACGCATTTTGCTGTTTGCTCAAAATTTACCCAGATTCAAATTATCGCAGCATTTCATTGATTGGTATATTAAGGAGTTACTGCAGGTTTCTGGTGAGGGTCTTACCAACGACGACCTTTAAAAACAACGGGAAAATATTGATTCTGAAGACGATGAAGCAAAAGAACATACTACAGATTTTCTTAGAAAAAGTTTAAAAACGATAACTGAAATCGTTACATGATCCACATTTCGATAGCAGTGCAAAAGCAAGAAGAGGAAATTTGGGTGTGATCGCCTGTGTTATCATTTGCTTAATGAAAGAGAAAGAATGCGACAAATTACGCTGTTTCGTTTAGCGCTAAATGAAGTCTTACTGTTTTTATAATTATAATCAATTAAAGATAAGACTTGATTTAAGTCAGAAAAACCTATTTTTATTATTACAACACAGTTTATTTACTTTTCATATGTGATTTATATAAGCGATGTCTTCAATAGTAGGAACATCTTTAACCATTCAATAAATGATTAGAAATGCTTGGGAAATTTCGTTGTCTATGAATGAGCATTCTCAACGTGCACCCACGTACATTTCTAGCAGCACGCAGACTTCTATTTAAAAATGGTGAAAATTCCAATCTGCTCGATTTTAAAATCTACAAACACTCAGTTTCCATTAATATATTATAATTGTTCTCTTTTTGTCTGTTTTCAAAATGAATTGCTCTTAAATAAGCTATAAATAAATTCGCCCACTGGCGTCGTCCTAGCAATTCCAGGTTTGCCTTTTGTGTAGGTACAACAAAGAATTTGACCTCTGCGTTTCTCAACATTTCTTGATCCTTGCTAAGGTCAACGACGAAATATCGTTATGCGCGAATTGCACACTGCATAAACCGAGACGGGCGTATATTCTCGATATAATGGCTTATAGATGTTCATGAAATGAGATGCAGCTGATTTCCACGTCGACGTTTCCTTCATGAAATCTGAAACGACATCTGCATTTACAAGTGTGTTAATATTGTTGAGAGTGAAAAAGGATCTTCAATCTTAGCGCCTTTCCTGAATTTCAATTCTACACAATTATACGACGTAATGATCTATTGACAATTATAAGATTGTAACTATATATGTTTTAGTATCTTAAATTGGAGACAAATAAACATAAAATTGTTTACTTTTATCTATTGAAATTTTAAATCTGCATTATTTTTTTAATACTTTTTACTTTTGTATGATTGTTAGTTAACACTTAATAATACTAATCTAACTTAGGGTTAGCGTAACTTAACCTCAAATTTGTTTTTATACATATTTAACCTAAAGTAACTTACATTTGCTTAATTTAATTTATTGTACGTATCCTTACTTAACTTAACCTTAACTATAGTCAATTCTTAAAGAAACCTATCGTTTCGTCAAAGTTTTAAAATTAACAATAATAACAAATGAATTGATTAAAAATGTATTGTTTATAAAGCAGATAATTTAATACTGCAATCTAAACATACATAATTATGAATTTAAATCAAAATGACTTAGATTGTAAATGAAGATTAATTGCAAACAATAATAATTATTTTAATGCGGTGATTGTTAAAAGAAAGTGGCGACTAATGTTTGCCGTGATCTAGTAAGATATCATATTTAATGAATTGACAGACGAGATGGCAATGAAAGTATTTTAAAACACTGCTTAAGAATGGATTGTAATGGTAAAAGTATTAAATTAATGATTGGTATTTATTAAATATTGCATACAGAAGTGTATGTTTTAAAATTTGTAATTCATTACTTATTATTAACACAATTAATTAATTAGCTATACATAATTATATATCATTACATGAGTTTGAAATACAGACTAAATTTAATAATATAATTCCATCAATAAGCACTAAAAGTGTGGATGAAATAATAACGTAATCATTAACAAATTTTTAAGTTGATATAAATGTCTATTTTAAACAAATTGGCAAAATAAAAATCTTATTTATTATATATCATTAAATGTGTTTGAAAACCGAAACTATTTTCCCATAAGAATTAGTCTAAAATCGTATACAAAACAAAGAAAATTCTGAAAATTTGGATGAAATATATCACTTTTTTGGATTAATAATAACAAGTTTACGATATTTCAATGTAAGTGAAATGAAAATGAATGAAAACCTTAATCACATTGATACTTTAATTGAAACCGAAAGGATGAGCAACGTTTTACGAGCGAATGCAACCATCGGGGAATTAAGAAACGTTGTTTAACAATTTTACGTTCTTTCTAATGTCTTCAAAAGTAATTTAATAACCGCGTAACGAAATGTTCGCTCAGAACGGAAATAGAAAAAAAATTACATAACATCGTTTAATTCGCGTGCGCGTTCTTTTTTGTATTTATTTATGTGTTCGTTTCTTTTTATAGCCTGGATTTGTCACAATTCAATCCACTTTTACTATAATCGCTATAAATTCTACTACTACGACACTCGCACACTCGATATAATAATTTAAAAAAATGGACATTTTTATGGATCCGTTTTTTGTTTGTTTTTGAGTTATTTGCGAAATTTTCCACATTTCTCGAATACGACCGCGCCTTCCAATATGCCGCATTACTTTTACAGTGTGCGGAGTGAAAGTGAAACACATTCGGAACTGAATTCGGTGCAAGACGGTGCTCTTTTACTTCTTCTAATTTAACCCGCATATGTATAAGTTCTTTACTTTCAAATGCACACACATCGGAATATTGGTTCGATCCCTCGTGGCGGGTATTTGCTAATCCGCGGTATCGTTATGTCCTAGAAGTAGAACTTTCTGAAATCCAAGAACTTGTTTTCGTCTGTTTCCAACGACGTTGCGAAATCTTCGCAGTAGACTAAATATTCTCGAATACTTATTAAATTAAATAACCAAAGGCTTTATGCAATTATATAAGTTTTAAAATTATTTTTTAAATAGTTATTCAATTAAATTATCAAATCAGCTGAAAAATGTAGTTAAAAATTGCTGGATAATCTTAAAAAAATATTTTCATCAATTCATTTAAGATTTGAATAGTCAACAAGGAAATTTATACAAGATAATCTAGTTAATCTCATATACTAATTAAATTTAAATCTGTAAAGGTTTCACTTTTTGAATGATTCTTTTATGTTATAAGCTAGAAATGATATAACAGTTTACTTGCAAATGAATAATTATTTTACCAGGAACTTGGTTGTTGCACTTTTGTCGATTAAAACGAATATTCATAAGTGACATAGGAAATTTCTAATATCAACTTCCTCTTTTCTCGGTTCACTATTTAACTTATTAGTTTCTCCATTTACATTTCATTAAAATCAATTCATTAAACAATAAATCAAATATTATTATCTTTTCGGGAAGGAACTTTAGTTTCGAAATTGATTTCAATGCTCATGTTTTGTAATCGTTCTGATAGTTAAACACATCTTCAGGAGCAGCAATAATCTCTCGTTCCTTGGCAGGAGGGCGACCTCCTACGTAATACAAGCTCATAATTCCAGTTATACATTTCGAACAAACTCGTTAATCATTTTTTTTAAAGAACAGAAATTGTTTTCCTTCTTAATTGGAGTCGCCGAATGGAATTCAATTATATAAGGAAGAGGAGGAAGTTGCAAGATTTACTTATACTGTATATAAGATATAGTTTTTTCATGCGGAATCTATTATAGATTAACCGAATCTATTAAATCCATTTCTAGTTTATTATAATGCATTTTCATCCGAGCCGAGTGTGAAATTCACTGAACGCACGCACGACCATTAACTTGAACAGAAGAATTCCAATTTCACTTTTTTTTGCCCCCTCGTGCTCTCGGCATATTCCATCCATGCAGATAAATCAGTCTGAGCCAATAACAATGACCATTTGTCGACACACACTTACTGTAACCCGTTCCGAAGACCATAAATTATACTCGAAGCATACTTTAATTACGTTTTAGACTCATTTATGTGCAGAACATTAGTCTATTTACTTAGTTAGTTTCTTCATAACTAGAAGATATTATTTACCTGTAATTGAATTACTAATTAATACAAAGATTTATTACAGTTTTATTAAGAAAAATTACAAAATTGTGAAATCAATAAAACTTAAATCAAGTAAGTTATTTGATGACGTAAATATTATTGGATCTAGAAGGACAATTGCGCATACTACTGTCAACATCACCATTCGTGGGATGAAATTACTGAAACCATAGAAACGGTTTCTCGGAATATCGCCCACTTGATCAATAATCAAAATATTGATGATGAGCAGCAATTACATAATTTCAATAAAAACAACTTTTAAATATTGAAATAAACAATTAATTACAAACTTGAATTATATAACAAAATATGTAAAAAAAAAACAATTTTTATAATTCGAATTTAATCGATTGGTTTTGGATTAAATGTGTCACTTTATTTCTGGTTACATATCACACGTGGGTTGGCAATATAAATAAGAAACATTTCCTAGAACTTTCGCCTACAATTTATGATCACGTCAAGAATTCTTACAAATTTACAAACAAAGAATTTTTTATTATTTTTTAAAACTAAATCGGAAATTTCTTAAAACCAATTGTACGTTCGTAGAATCGTGCTCAATATTTAATATCCTTGTTTTGTTCTCTTTTGTTTTCTCTTTATCATAACCTTCTAAATGGTTAATTGCGATATATTGTTCTGGCTATTTATCAAGGAGCACAGAAAATAACAAAAAGAAAACAATAAATTACTCAAGAAAAAACAGTACGGTTACCAAAGATCTGCATACCATTGTTTTACAAACATTTATATTTTTTTTTCGTAATTCCAATCGATAAAATTATTCGCTTTACTCGTTGTAAGGACAAACAATGAAAGTGAAAAAAAGTCAATTTGCGAATGCCAATTGAAAATACTAAGAGGGAAAAGAAAGTCGCATTAGAATTTGAAATTTGAGCACGATACAACGATCGAATTGTTACGCAATTTGTAAACATATATTTTTTTATTTTGATCGCCATATATTGATTTTCGAAAATATCAATTTGAATATCGATTTCGTGCATTGAGTATTTATTTGGCATCAACTGTAAAAGTTCATTCATAATTTTGGTTATAGTTTATTTCTAGCAAATCTAATTTAAGTAAATTTAACTTAAAATTAACGATTCTTATCAAATCTAGCATCTAACAAATATAACTGATTTTATTATTCATAAATATTTTCAATATTTTCATCTGTCTTTGTAATATGTTTAAATAATTTCTGAGATTGTTTTAAAATGTTAATATTGAAATACTTTAGAAATCATCACATGAAGAAAACACAAGTTTAGCATGTTAAATAATAATACGTAGTGATTTATTAATAAAAATGGAAAGCGTTTGATTTCCATTTCTTCCGTTTACCGTATACGAGAGGAACCTCGTTTTTTTCAATATAAAATTTGCATATCGAATTCGTCCACGCTGATGTAATCGTTTGGTCATCCAAATTCGTTTACCAAAAAAAAGTATTTTAAATTTTGAACTTTCTTCGGTCGGCTTGTTAGAATACAAATTGAGAAATTCCACAGAGAAATGGGAAGTCTTTTTTTGTTGTTGTCTAATAACTTATTCATAAAGGATTAGAATAATTTAACAATTATAATAACATAGCAATTTAAAAAAAAATGCATACATTTCTCGTTTTAATGTACAGTGTACCTCGATTAACAAATTTTTGCACGAATTTATCTGTATATTATTTCGTTAAGTGAAACTTCGTTTTGAGAGGTAGAATGGAGATATGTTCCTTACTACAGACGATCATTTTTTAATGAAGAATAATTATATGAAATAAACAGTGAATTTACATATAAATGAAAACAATTTAAAATATGATTCGAAAGTTGATTGTTTCTTTTTTTTATACCTCTTTCATTCAACATTGATCTTCTTAAATCAGGATCGTTTTTAAACAAAACGTTTCATTTAACTACCTTTTAAATTCTTTAGTTTCTTAACATTTTCAGACTGGAACTTCTTTAAATCTTCCACTGAAAAACCATCATCTCCATTACAATCTAACATCATCTTCATCAACATTTTGAAACCTATTGATTTCTAATTTCTTCGATATAATATTCTTTTACTAAATGATTTGAAATTGTGGACTTCTTTATATCAAAGCTTCGTTATCAGAGGTAACGTTACCAACTCTAGAAGACCTCTATATGATATAGTTTATTTGATTTGTTAATAATTTGACTTAATTCAAGAATAATTATATCAACAATTAAATTGTTTTTAATGATGAGTTATTACATAAAACATAATTATAGACAATTATTTGCAAACTTATCACTGACCTTTCGATATTTTTTTTATTAAATATCAAACACTATTGCCTGACTTAATGATTGGTATTTGCAACAAAAATGTAAAGGTAATTTTCACTAGAAGAGAGTGTGTGTGCATCAAAAAAAATGCATATTCTTTGTCTACAAAATACTTATTTACAACTTAGATGACCACATTTATTGACCGTGACATTTTAGGACAGGAAGATAAGTCATTTTACGAACATTTCTCAAGAATTTTTATACACAATTTTGGATATTAAATATTTTGAACAATAGATTACATATTCCACACGTTTTACTTATTAACATTTTTGTTTAAATAATGGAAGAAGAACTTAACAGTTATTTAAATTATTTCTATAAACAAAGATGAATTTATAAAGACGTTTAAATATTTCATCATTGTTGTTTCGAGTGTTACAATATTTCAACACAATAAATTACCCGTGTTGTAAGGGCCTAGACAAATACAAACTACACACAAATATATCATTTAGTTGATTGATCGATTGCATTGATTCGTATCGCTTTTCTAACCAGTCGGAATCGAGGTTCGTCGATTCATAGTAAATTCCATTAACGAAATGTTCAAGGAATAAACAGAAATCACTTACGTTGATTTATTAAACAAGTATAGGTCCTGTTTATTCACAATCAATGAATATGTTGTTTTTGCGACATGCACGGAATGTTGCGTAATTTGTTGATGCATTTTTCGAGATGTTTTCTTTTCTGCGGAACGAAGAAGACGGAAAGACGCGATGCGCGCGTCCGCAAACGAAATGCTAATTTCCCAATTACCCATTTAGCAAGAGTTCCTTTTGTAACACGCATTTTTCTTTTGCTCATTTAGCGGACAAAGTTCCTTACTTTTTTATTTTATTTCATGCAAAAAACAAGGTATGACTTCACCACTATTACCTAACTCCACATACGTCTTCTACCCAGTCTTTTCAGCAATATTAATCCTATTTTGTTCATAACATTTATGGTTGTAATTAAATTTTTGAACGGTCATAAATAATATACATCAAAATATTTACGTGATCACTTTTTATTTAATAAGAAAAAATAACACAAAAAACGGCTTGAACATTGACAATAGAAAATTTATGTGTGGTTATACGACATTAATTATTAAATATCCGTGAACTATTTCGTAATCATTCGATTATTATTGAAAATATTTTGAAATTGCCGCTCATACCAGTTCCAGGGATTCTGAAAAACTGTTGTTTTATTGTTTTTTTGCAATTAACAAATGTAAATAAATTCTACATAGTATAAATAGAAAACTAAATAGTTAATAACCATATTTAAATTAAGCGCAACGAAGTTATTTAAATTGTTTGTTTGATTCAATTAAATTTTCGTGTTCGTAGACAATGGGAATCCCATCAAACGATTTGTCTAATTTACACAAATTAACATTGAATCGAGCCACCTTATATCGTTTATGTAATAAGTGCGAGCAAGCATTATTCGTGGTTTCCGTCCATTGAAATAAGCAGAAGTGTCTTTTTTAGAGGTAATTATTTGTGTTTCATTTCCATTGTTTCTATTGATCAATCAAGACGTACTCAATTAACTTAAGTAGTAATAGTAGTAGTAAGTAGTTTTCTTTATGTTAATTAATAAAATTGTATTATTTGTTTATGCATACGTTAATTACATGTAATTCAATTAACTATCGCTATTACTTTCATAATATATCAATGATTGTTGTTAAAAAATATAATAAGTTTCTAATTGATTTTAAATGCCACGACATACAAAATGCGCAAATTAAAAATAACTGGATGTGAAATACACGATGACACAATACGTAGCATAAATAAATGGACAATAACAATATTAGTTTGGTCACAAAAACGAAAGCGAAATTTAATGCAATTTTCTATTTCCAAGTTCGGTTTACAGCTAATTCCTAATAAAATATTCACTTACAATTAGTTACATATACTAATGTTAATAGGTTTCTCTTTCGTTTAACCAATGATCACAAATTCATATAGATTATATCCATGTCTTGTTAATTACAGGAATGGTAATGTTAAGAGAATCGAAAACCAATTCAAGTATTTTCTATTATCGATATTGCTTAACTTTCAAATTAGAGCATCTCGCATAACGAGCAAAATTAATTATAAGAAAAATGACTCGCTTAACGAGCTACGTTTTGCATAACGAGTGACGATGAGAAGTCCCGGATTGCGCGCCTTCTACATCATTTTTAAAACTTGTACACATATTATGTGTATTTTTGAATATATTTCACTATACGAGTAAAAATCCGGAAATTTTGGAACGGATTAAGTTCGTTAAGCGAGGTTTCACTGTATTATGTTAATATAATAATTGTAAAAAATATATATTTTTTATTTATTACATAATCACATTAATCAAATTACTTCACGTGCTTAATTTACAAGTAATTACTTTGTTGTTGCTTCGTTTTTTAAATAAACGGAAGAAAGTTTCTTTTCTTAATTTACCATGTAAATATACAAACTATTAAGTTTTTGTTTGTATTGTTGCACATTTTCATGTAATTATTTCAACGTTCAAGAGTTTTTAAATAATCTTGTAATTCTTATTAATGATTTAAATATATCTTCCATATAGTTAAAGATTACTATAATCATAATTTACTATAAATAATTATTATAATAGACTTCCCATCTATATGTGTTAGAAGGTTTTCGTTTTAATTGATCATTAACCAAATGGTTTTTGATTCGAGTTTATTGTGATTTGAAGAGAAAATTTTTATTACTTTTGAGATGTTAATCCAAGTACAAGCAATACCTGTGGCCTCGATCAGTCCGAATTAACATTTAAATTTAAAAATAAAAATAGTCAAGATGGTTTATTTCTATTTCATTTAATTCTTCAATTAGTCCGGTTTCAAACAGTCCGGGATATTGGCAAAACCCATTACTGATATTTAAACAAACATCGACGAATCTTGTTAACTTTTTAAACTATCAGTGTGAACTATTAATAATTATTATATTATAAATTATACAGAATTTAACTGAAATCTATTTAATTAATAAAACTTTAATTAAACTTCTTTAAAATATTCCAATCACGATTTTTTTTAAACAAGAAAATTTTACAAAAAACTAATTATCAGCATTTATGTTTACGTTAAAAATTAAACGTTGTTGCACATTAAAATATAAAACGAAAAAAAATCGTTGGATCGATTACATCTCAAACAGTTAATGATGTTTTCATGTTTCTAAATAGAATTATTATCTGGGAGAAAGTTCCAAAACGAATGAACAATATTTCAAGTGGGAGTATTTCTATTATTTCATAGTTCTGAACAATAAAAAAATATAAATACAAATTATATTTAAGATAACGTTTGAAAGTGAAATTTTTGGTAACACGAAAATATTTCTAGCACGCCAATTGATTGGATTAATTGCGGAATACCAACATCCTATAAATACTATTTAAGAATTCACACGCAATCGAATATCCTATAGAAAATGAATAAATGAGTTCATTATTCGAGATGCAATGAGGTCGTTGATATTTATTAATGCCACCATCGATAAATCACAATTTCCTAAAGAGACATTAGAGAATTTACATAATTTCATTAATGGAAAGATGATTTCTTTCCCTCGTTAAGGATATTGTATAATTATGGTAACGTCCGGAGAAAGCATGTTTTTTTGCCAAATTGTTAATGTTGTTACAACAAATTTGTGGGTGTTTATAAGAAATTTGCGTATAGTTTTGATAATTTAATTTGGAATTTATTCGTTTTATTTAATAACTTTCGTTCGTTTCTGAATTGATTATGCGATGGAAATGAATAGGAAATGGTGTTCGTTTTAATGGTGTCTTCGTGATACTGGTTTAAGGACAAGTGATCTCAGGCAGACGGTGGTTATATAAGCATTAAGTGGGTTACTGCGGTCAGAGATACTTTCGATTTTTATTCAATAATTGACTCATTGTAAAGAAATGTATATCTATACAATACATTATCTAAAAATCTAATAATAAACATTGATTTGTATAGTTGTAATGATTACTGTACAAAAATTCCTAAATTAATAAATAATTAAAGGTTTAGTCAACAAATAATTATCATAATTAAACAACAAAAATTAATAGTTTTGGATAACTAAATCTTTGAAAATGTTATATAATTAAATACCTCGATTATTTTGTATACGTAAATTATTGATAAGCGGTTTTAAAGCCTTCGATTAGTCCGGTTTCGAATAGTCCAGATTCACTCTATTATGAACATTTCTTAACAAAGTAAATTGTAAATTGAAAACACGAAATTAATTAGAATTCACAAATTATCGTTTTTATCCTCAGTGAAGTGTCATTGTTGGTAGTTTATATGGTTTTAAAGTCTTCGATTAGTCCGGTTTCAAACTGTTTCTTCTTTAAATTTAAATAATTAATTTTGGAACATCTGTAATTTTCAAGTATGATTTTCACATTCATTTTACGTGAGTAATTGAACTTATGCAATTGAAGAAGTGAACAAAAGTGTAGCAAGTATTGCATTTGATGTTACCAAAAGTGAGCATAGGGAATGATGTTTCTTTCTTTTTCGGACTACGTAATCTCTCCATTTTTGGGATCTCCTGTTTCGTTCGAAAATAAAAAGCAACGGAAAGCGTTTGACACAGTTTCTAATCCGAAGTCTGTGCGCAATTACGTACACGTGAAGGGCCATTTGGGACCATTCCAAATGGTTCAACGCCGTGAATTTTGAACAGACGCGCACGAATTAAAACGATCATCTCAAACGTTGCACATACCTGCTGCATTCGCTCTCCATTCATCACGAGCTGAATACAAATGGAATTATTTACCCAACTATGTAATAATACGAACCAAAACAAAAATAAACAAACCGTGCAACAATTTTCGGAGTAAAGAATATCGATTTATCTTGTGGTTTTCATTTGCAATTTTCAACTTATTCTATTTGCGTAAATTACATTATTTCTCTTTCTTATTTTGTTTACGAATAACAGACGTATACGAAAACACATTTTTTGCAGTGAAATTAAATTATCTGTCGTAATTGGAATTACAATTTTACTAAAAACTGTAAGTGTTTTTAATTAGGTCATCTTATTTCTTTCTTTGTACAATTTACAACTTTTGAGAAAATCTGTTAATTAATTAGCTAATAACTCGACTAATGTTAATTTATTAAAAAAAAGGCGGAAATAATTCATTGCATTTAGATGTAAATCAGTTGTTTACTATATGAACAGATTATGAATGGAGGCTGTATCCTTGATCGAGATGCGTGCTATTCAATTAACTAGATCACCGTAGCAATTTGTTCGTCTATAATCCAGTGCACGTTTGTTATTGTTTTTCTGTAATGTGATTTGAAAGATGGCAACAAGCAATTGATTTGCAAATGTTTTACAGCATTTTTTTTTACAATAACCTTGATCAATTAATTTGCAACTAATTACCTCGAGTTAAAACAATACTAAATCATGGAATTCAATTAATTATTTTTACTGGATATAAATAAAATATTCATATTTTTTTTCTTCAATTAAACAATTTTGACAATTTTGATATGTAGCATATATTTTTGTAATAACCTTGATCATTTAATTTGTAACTAATTAATCAAAATTCTAAATTAGTGGAAATAAGTCATTTAAATGAAATCTCTTTTTTACAATACGAATTTAGATAATTTTGTGATAATTATGGTAATTTAAAAAATATATTGCAAAAGGAAATATTATAACTTATGAATTAAGATATAATAAACTTATATACATATTATGTTTTATTTGACAAATAACTTGTCAAGTAATGCGCGAGTATCATATTTTTTATCACTGTAGAAAAACATGTTATTCTAAAGATCCTTCGCATACTTGATATGCCAAAAGTTATAAAAGTGATGTTGCTGATAATTTGAAATAAAAATACAAATAATTTAGTTTTCAAATATAAAAAAAAATAATTAAACATGTATTAACTAGGGAACAAAGACCTATGGTCAATAGCCCTTTTTGCAGCAAATGACTTTTGGTTTCATTATTATTATTATTGTATGGAAAAATTAAATTATTTTTTTGAATTGTTACAATATTATAATTATTTGGAATAACTAATTATAGTTTTTGTAGTCTAATAATTATATGTTATAATTATATTTGAAGTAAATTATATAATAATGTAAGATTTTTTTCTATATTCCAGAAATACTATGGAATAATAATAATTTAAAGCAAATAAATTGAGTTACTTTTATATATTTAAATTAATATAAAGGCATGTATTTTTTTTCTCACTGGGTTTATTGACCATTTATATAATTTGATATTTATGTAGTTTGTAAAATATTTGTATTTTTTTATATTAGATAAGTTAGCCTGTTGATCTTTCGAAAAAGAAAATATTTCTCTTAAAAGAATTTGTTTACATCACATATACGTTTTTATTGTAAATGATTTCTTTAAATATGACGCTTCCCACAGATTTTGTATATTGTTCAATTTTAATGTTTTATTGGAATATACATCAAATAAATGTTAAGTTAATGTATAAGTTGAATAATTAATTAAAGAAAGAATAATTGGAAAATAATCAGGAAATAATACAATTTGAACTAATTTTAAATTGGAATTATTGATTTAGTTAATGGAGTTAAATAAACAAAGAATGTGTAAAATAAATTAGTTAGGTTAATTTGTTTTCATTAACTAATGTTGTTTTAAATGTTTACAAACCAATGTGAATGTGGCCAAAAGTCGTATCCCCATGTCGTGTTGGTGTTCAATTAAATTCTCGCAATTCAGATGAAATCAGATGAACAACAAAAAATGATTTCGTAAAAAAAAAATTATACACGAAGATCACGGGAGTTGTGCGTTTGCATCAAAAAAGTGGATGGCTGGATCTATCGGTTATCCTGCACAGACGGTTTCCGCACGGCCACTGCTGTCTCTTGCTTGGTCTTGGTAGTGAGCCTTGTGCTCTGGTAGGTATGTAAGTATGCAGGGGCATCGGAGTAAGAGTGGGCAACTTCCCCGCTCTGTATTATTCGCATTCTGATGTCATTCATTGCGAGGTGTAGGTTATTAGATTAACGAACGATTCAATATGCAACGCATCTAATCACCTTCACCGCACACAACAAAACACACACACGCCTTCCGTGCGTTTATGTTGTTGATTCATCTTGGAAATATTATCGCATCCAATTGCAAATGAAAAGCACACAACGATGATGAAACACTACTTCTTATGGACGTGTTTTCCTTCCTTGTGGCGATTTTATTCGAACAATTATCGTTACTGGATTAAACGACTCAATGAGTCATTACCATTGACAATGAAAATCATCGAGGTCCTTTTCCCTATAAACATTTATTGGCATTACATAATCTAGGACTTATGCTCTCATCACTTGTCTCATATCATTATAATTACATACTGCAATAGTCTTATAAATTAAATTATGTTCACATAAAGGCCAAGTTTGTTTAATTTGAAATGTTATATTTTTCAGATCTGTTTACATAAAGAAATATACCTAAAATTGAGGTGGCTATTTATATAATAACATTTTTTTTCTAAATTTTTTAAAGATTCATATAATACAATTCCTCGCATAGTGTAACTTCTATCAGTGCAGATTTTCACTAATCAGTACGGTTTGAAAATTTAAAAACAAAGGAAATACTAATTGAGCAAAATAAATATGTGTTCTCTATGCAGTAAAATCTCTTTTTGTGCTGTTTATTTTTATGCAGTTCTTGGTTATTTTTTTTTTCATTTTCATAGTATATTTATTACCAAAGTAACTGACAGGGTTATTTGTAATATTTGGAAACAAATACATTTGGTTTCATGATTTTTTTAATGAAATCTTAGTATAATTTCTGTATACAATAATTTATATTGTTATTTTAAATAACTTTTGTTATCAATAAATCAGTTCTTTAATAACTTTTTTTGTTTTTGCAATATTGTTTACACGAGTGTTCTTTAAATCACTTTTTTTTGTAATTTTGATCTAAGTTTTTTAAACTTCAAACTTGAACTTTTATTAATGTCGTTTATTTAATAAGACCTTTACTTACATTGTAGAGTAATAAAGTAGTATGAAATGACTATATGAATTAAAATGTATAGTCGTAATAAATGTGAGCATGTGTTAAAATTTCCTATAAAATTAGCACTCTTTTAAGGGTTTAAGTCAAGTTTTCTCATATTATCGTCAAAAGCCTCAAATGTACTTGATGATATAGCAATAACATGTTATTACTCTTTAATAAATAAAAAAAAAAGATTTTATAAAAATTACGTAATATTGAACTAGATAATTCAAGGTATTCTTTGAAAGAGATACATATCTTTGCTATTGATTATTTATGTAATTTGCATAAAATGATTTATGTGATTATAAAAATTTGTTGCAGGATATTAAAGAAATAGTGTTTATGAGAAATGATCTATATAATAGCGCGATTTACCGTGAACTTTGAAACGTAAACAACGAGAATTTAGTTATCAAGATCTCGTCCTTGGAAGTAACTATCTGGACGACCTCCACGTTGCATATTCACCAGATTCCCTATTAATTTTCCGATAAATATATTTTTATAATCCTCTCCGCGTTGCAAACTATTATTCATGTGCCTCGTTGGTGTCCCGTGTCGGCTTTAATATGAGTGGAGTACAAGTACGGAATGAGAGGACAATTATAATCCTTGCGCTTCACAATAATTTACCACTCGCTGCGTCCATATTTCCACTTATTTGTCGATTCCAGGACGTTGCAAAATAAATAATGAATAGTACTACAAATTACTTGCAAATCGAATCATTAATGTGCTGTTGTTTGTCTCGCATCTAATTGAAAAGCCCCACAAATCGTTTTCTTCGAAATCGTTTGATGCCATAATCCCGCTTCCGTATCGGTACGGGCGATTATTTAAAATTCGATTGATGTATTATTTTGGTCGAGTGCTGCCCTTGAGTCTTCATGTACAATGCGTTTATTGTTTTCTCACTTAGAGGACAAAACATGTGTGTGGGTCAATCTCATGATGAATTCAAAGCGAACGACAAAAATGAATAATTATATTCAGTCAGATCTGTTTTTGGATGGTCGAAAAGTGTCAGAGAATACCAAAAAAGTACAAATTACATGTCTCACTCTCCTTCTATTATTACCAATGCGATTGATGAATACAACATGTGAATTGTAATATGTCCAAAATAAAAAATTTCGTACCCTACTGCGCTAAATTTTCATTTCAAAGATTTCAATGTTCCTTTCATGAACAATCGCCTTCGTGCGTTTCGTTTCATTGGGACAATTTCGTCGGGTTTTCGATCCAGTTTTAACAATAATGTGACGGCCGAGACAATGGGGAATTCTTGAGACGTTTTCTAAACAATGATTCACGCATTTCGCGGTGCCGAGTTTGCATACTGATCACCGAGATAATGTTGACTGGAATCGTTCGCAACTGGCAACCTCAATACCAGAACAAATGCACTTCATGTAATAATATTCTTTGCCGCTCGACACCTTCGACTCACTGACCTTTCTTTCCGAATCATTTTCATCGCATCTTCTACCACCGTGAACTTTACCTCTTATCGACGATTTATTAGAATTTTAAACAGGCCATGGTGCATCGTCTACATTGAAGTCTACTTCTTGCAATTTTTATTTGTATAGTGCGGATAATCGGTTGCGCTATTATCGCGGACTGTTTGAAAACGGACTAAACGAGAACTTTTAACGCATAAAAAATAACTGTACAAAAAGAGATTTGACTTTATAAGGAAGAAAACGATCATTCATTATAAATAATTTTGTGTACTAATTTTTCAGAATTAAAATTTAGTTTGTTTTGAAACTGGAATCCGGACTGATCGAAGCCGCTCTATGCGAGGTATACTTGTATTTACTTAATATAATACCATATACGTAAATATCTGCGGATCGGCATAGATTCGCGGAACATAGGTTAAAAAACACTGATGTAGACTAAGATTATTACAATTCTTACATTTTCCTAATTGTTACTCTTAATAAATAAGATATTAAATAATTTTGTGTACTAATTTTTCAGAATTAAAATGTAGTTTGTTTTGAAACTGGAATCCGGACTGATCGAATCCGCACTATGCGAGGTATACTTGTATTTACTTAATATAATACCATATACGTAAATATCTGCGAATCGGCATAGATTCGCGGACCATAGGTTAAAAAAACACTGATATAGACTAAGATTATTACAATTCTTACATTTTCCTAATTGTTACTCTTAATAAATAAGATATTAGCCCTTCAGACATATTTTTATAATCTATACTCAATTATTCACTTAGTACAGTAAATCAACTAATTTGAAATTTAGAATTTTAATAAGTAGAATAGATTAAATATGTTTTTTAAAGAATGAAATGTGTTATAACTACAAACAACAATAAAATACGAATGGATTAAGGAACTTGGTACATCTATGAAAAAACAAAGTTGTAGCAGTATCTGAACAGTATATAAAATTAAATGCTATTTTCATTTAAAATGGACTGATAATATTTACTATATTTGTTTATAGAAAAAATAAGATACGAATAAATTAAGAATCTTGTGATTAAAGACTATTCAACTATTGTCGTCAAAAGCCTCAAATGTGATTAATAGTATACCAATAAATTGTTCTTAAGCTTTGATAAATAAAAAAAAAGATTTTATAAAAATTATGTAATATTGAACTAGATAATTCAAGGAACCAACCTTTTTTATGCTATTCCCATCAAATTCTGAAATTCTTATGCCTCTTCTGTAATATACATAATACGATTAAACTCTAGACGTGTCATGAGTTTTCGAATGGGCCACACGTTGGGAAATACTGATTCAGATGTTCTATTCTATAGTTAGTATTGTCAAGTCAGGAATTAAAACATATTTCGCTATGTCTAAATACAATTTTGTTACTGCTTCTTAATCAGTAAATATTTTTACATATATAATCTTGATATTAACACAATCATAAAAATATTTAAATATATTTGTGTTTTCAAGGTTTCTGTAATAATCAAGTTAAAATATCTAATAGTTTATAAAAAAAGTTAAACAAGAAGCATGCATTTTTATAAATTGTTTTCCAACTTATATTATAATATAATTATTTTGTTAAGTGTAAAATTCTAATTTTTAACTCAATTTTCTTATTACAAAAAATTAATTGACATCATTGTTTATTTATGCGAGTTGTTGAACCGTTAGAACAAACCCAACTAATTTGTGTTTTTTTTTAACAGAGATTCTAAATCTATTTTGGATGAACTAGGGAAATGGGTTGACGCCCACCTAACAATTACCTTTTATGATGTCTGCTCTAATATTTATCGAAACACTTACCTACTTTTTTTTTCTATATATTATTATTAACATAAATTCTGCGTGCGACTCACACCTGTGAATCAAATATTAAATTAGTCATTATTACGTACGAACAAAGGAATGATTTCAAATTAATTCAATCATACAATGAAATCTAATACGCAGTAGTTAATTTGTTATATGATAAAGGCGAAAGCTTATTAAATATACAAATTTACAGATTACGTTTGTAGATGAAATTCTTTTAGTTTACATTTGATTAAGGTAAAAAAATGTTTTAATATTAGATAAGCCAATCAATAATTAGAAAGTCAAGCGTTGAAAAAAAAATATTTACGTTTTATAGCTCTAGTTTAGTTGATTGCTAACGGAAGTATTTTTATAAATTACATAAGCTTCGACTGCATTTCCTTATTTCTCTCTAATATTTTTTAGAAATTTGCAAATCTTTTAATGATTAATTTAATTTGAAGCTAAAATTAATACTTGATTTGATACATAATTTGATTTTTTTTAATTTGTCTTTAAAATATTTATTGATGAATGAAAATAAAGTAATTATATTGGATTTTTTATAAATTACTTCTAACTCTAATTATTCATTTTTTGTATAGTACATTAAGATTTTTGTAGTAAATTCTGAATAGTAATTACTTCGTTAATCTATACTTTGTTTTCTGATGTAAACAAAGCTTTTTTGAAACAAGGAAAAAAATTATTTACTTACGTTGACTGCTTATTTAAAAGTGAAATTACAATATAAAATATGAGTTTAAAGATTGCTAGTTGTTTTCCTCTTTCCTTTAACAAATTGCTTATACGGATTTAACATTTGTCGCTGAAGAATAACACTTCTTCTTAAATCAGAATCACATTAACTAAAAAATAAAACGATTTTAATGTCATATAAGCACTTTTATTAAATATTCGTTTGTTAACATTTTTTTTGCAGGAACTTCTTTAATTTGGAGAATCATCCAAACTAACTTGCCTCTGAGCTTATACAAACTGAATTTCATCAAAGAAGATTGAAACGATTTAAACGACTAGAGATGTCTAAATTGACAATAAGACTTGTTTACGAATATGTGTTCGTGAGTTTTTCTTTTATAAGCACTCTGTGGAATTTGGTCGCTGTATCAATCTCTAATATATATTTTAATTTTTCTCTTTATTAAGCCCAGAACTAGAGCATGTTATCTGTTTTTCATTTTTTTATGTTTGTAGATAGATTGCTTTGTAAAATACAAAAAAAAATGACTAAATTTTCTTTATCTTCGTTGTTAACTAAATGTTCCATCATCATATTTTGCATTCAACACATTTACAACATCCTTTTCATCAACATTTTATAAACCTATTGGCTCATCTGGATAACTCCATTTCTAAATTTCTGCCATATTTTGCTTCGTTACAACGAAGTTTCGTTATCAGAAAGTTAACCTAGGTATGACTGTATGACTTCTATATTTTGTTATCCCAATCAGTATCCTGTTTACATTTGTAATGATGATTGATCAAATGACATTAATGAAATGTCATCAATTGAGATAAGGACTATTTATGTAATGTTTACATTGTTAGCAACGATAATCTCAAACATGTCTAAAATTAACAAATGCGTATTATTAACATTTTGCACTCCGTAATGCACTGGGCATTCCCTCCGTTTATTATCTAATTAACAATGAGTAAAAATGTCAATAGAACGCTAATTTGACGCAGTTCGTATGATGCGTTTTATACAAATATTGATCTGTAATACTAATTTGAATCATCCAAATATTATTCATTTGTTGAAATAATTCATCAAGCTTTTGGTTTTATTATTAGTAATTTCTTCATATCAATTTTTTATTTTTATTATTATTTTTTACTTATATAAAATACAGATATTTATTATATAATATTACTTGCTTATAGATAGATTACTTTATAAAATAATAATAATAAATAAAAAAATACTTATATAAAATATAAATAAGTTGAATAATTCACTAATTATGTAAAAAAAATACGTAATATATTAAAATGCAAATTGTATACTTAAATAAGTACTACTTTTTTATACAACTACAAGGTTTTTTGGTCATAGACAGTAAATACTACTTACTTTTCTATATAATTATAAATGTAACTAGCAATTAACAGTGTTGTTATTGAGATAGATAATTTGATGACTAGCAGCGTTCTATATGTGGATAAATTACTCTGCAATTTCATTAAATCAAATGTGTTTGTAACAAAAAGATTCATATCTAATTGCTAATTATCTATAGTAGAGAATAATAATATTATTTATACATTTATTAATCTTTAAGAAAAATAAATTTCATTACCAGTGGCGTAACAGGAATGTTAAAATAATGAACCATTTGATTGAATTTGATATTTTTTTTATTGGAAGGATTGAGAAAAATTTGATTTTTTGGTTCACAGGAAGAGTTTCTGTTTTAAGTTTTCATGTGTTGATAAATATATTTTTTAACATCCTTTATATTTACAATCTATTTTATAAGAAAAACATTCAGTAAATGATCAAGCGATTGACAAATTTAAACTTTTACTTATTGATTAGGTATTGAATTTCAATAGAAGATTCAGTGGATTATGTCCCTTTAGTCGCTGAGTTTTTAAGTTATTATCAAGAAGATTGACAGCTAATATATTTGTTATAGGCTATTCTTTTTATAATTGATTCCTCCACTGTTTCCATTTAAATATCCTCATGAATTCTCCTGTTCGTAATATACTATGGGGCACCAATGATCCTTCTTAGGATTTAGAACTGGAATCTTTGTATGGTTGCAATATTAGACTTGCTACTGTCTTCCCACATCTGTATTCCGTAGGACTTGATAGATTTTATAAATCAGCAGCATGATATCTTTCGAAATTGGCGAGTCTTCTCGTAATAGCCAATAGAGTTTCCTGAACTTAATGATATCTAAATAAAAAACGTATTTTTTTCATTCACCCTGATTGTTCCATCACTGTTTATTGTATTTATTTAAAATTTGATGTAATCTGCAAGAATAAAGTGAATACGCTTATAATTCCGTGTTCTTTGAAAGAGTTTTAATTGCATATTATTTTAGTTTTGCATTGAAGCTGTATCTCTGTTTGGGGTCAAGGATTTGTAATTCTTGGTAAAAAAAACGGTTTTATTGAAACAATATGAGGAAGTAGTTTAGAAACCGTGGTGAATAAATTCATTTAAAAAATTTGAGACTCATCTCGACTAGATTGATTTTTTTTCGTTGCGTTCAAGCTGCATATTGTCGCTTCGGGCGTTTTCAATTTATTTAACTTTTTTATGGGTATTGTGTGTAGCATAGTAAAAATTGGAACTGATTATCGATGGCGCGGTTTCTTGGTAGAGGAATGCCAGCAAATGCAATTTAGAGCTGCTCCGTTCATGTATGCTGTTGTCACTGGAGCATTATTCTTGTCCTTGTGTCAGGTCAACCAACTAACAGGCAGATAGAAGAAGTAGGCGCTCTGGATATACACACCTCTCATCCTAATATGTCCAACCAATCATTACACGCAGGACTCGGGGGTCCGAAGAGAAATCGCGACCATCCCACGCGCATCCACAGGAAAACTGTAAATTGTGCCCACCACGAGTCAATTGATTTTGCACCAAACGCAAATTATAAGTACATTGATTCTTACTGTACTTTATTATTCACTACACTAAATCATGTATTATTTTAAGAACGTTGACTCAATATTAAGTTATTTTTGCAATCTTTAGAATAAAAATATATAACATTTAATTGTACTTTTTATAAATTTTACTTCTTAATGCAATTACTATATTACCACAACAAAGTTCTTAACATAAAAACATATAATAAAATATAGATACATTTTAATTCTACTTTTTAACTATTGCTTCATAATTTCCAAATACAATAATTTAATAAAAAATTTAATTCGCATTCAGTATATCAAGGTTGTTAAAACAATAGCATATAATTCATTTCTTTCTGATACATTTGTGTATATTTTTTATTATGTAATCAAGCAACAAAGTCTCTAACAATTTTTTTTTATTATTTCTAACTTTACTAAAGAAATATATATTAATGACGAAAATACTTTTATCAGTAGCCTTATGTAATATTTTTACTGCTGTAATTTGAGAGTCATTTTTCTAATTTGTATTTGGTAGAAAATAAAAACGAGAAATTTCCTGAAAAAAATAGGTCACTGAATCGTTAATATTTAATTGCTTTTGTATGTTAGATTTTATCGAAAATGGCTGAATTTTATTTTCAATACTCTAAATATTTTTTTTTTTAATAAATATAAACTGGGAAAAGTTACCATCTAGTTGCAATAAACGTTATTTGATGTAAATTGTTAAGAATGAAAAGACTTGATTGTAATTATTTTAAGTTTGTTGTTTTAATTTTTATATAGATATATTTTTTCATTTAGAATCTGTCGAGAGTAAAGAATATAAAATAATGCTTCCTATAACGAAAAGGAACTTTAAAATTCATGAAAGGTAAACCACACGAAACTGCACGTAATATAAAAACTGCACTTGATGAATAGGAATCATCATCATTACTGAACCTTCATTGGCATTTATTTAAATATATAACATTAATACACGCTTAAAGGATTATTATCAACCAAACACACGCAATTATTATTAACATTCTTCATAGAAATTCTGTGTGTCTCAAGTAATTGAAAACATCGGTTATTAATATAGTCATTAAGTATGTGTAATTTTTATTATTTTTTTAAGTGATTTCGTAACACATTGGATTTAACTTTATTTAAATTGCAACAGGAATAAGAAAAACATGTAAATTGTGTATTTGTATATATGTATTACTAATACCAATTTTTTTATACAGTGTCTCTTATAGGTGTTGTTTATGGAAAGTGTTTGATCATCATAGAACATCATATCTAATATTATAATTCATATTTCCGGTTGAATTTATGATTGAAATTGGCCGGTGTATTTATTAAGTAATACTATAAAGTATGAAGACTAATCACTATTGAGATTTAAAATTATATTTTGAAGTTATATTTTGACAGATTACTACAGAAATTAGTAAGCCTACATTTTTGCCTTTAATTAGACTATGTGTACTTGGTTTATGTGCACTACTGATTTGAAGACATTGCATTTTTTTAATAAGAAATTAATTTTCTTTTTTGACACCTTATTTTAGTAAAATGGTAACAGCTATACATTTTCTTCTAGATGAATCTTAAAAATTACAGTATTGGCTTTAATTAGAGTATTCGTTCTTATATAGAAAATATTGAAAAGACAAAGACTTAAATGTTCAATTGTTAAAATTTGACAGTTTACTACCAGAAGCGTCAAATTTGCTATATACACAAATTGAAAATTATAGTTTTGACTTTAATTAGTAAATTCACTCTTATAATTGGAATGTATGGTTATTTAAGGTAATCAACTTTGGATATCTATTGAAGCACCAAATTTGTTGCTACAAATTTGTAATTTTAGTTTTAATTTATTTTTTAAGTAATATTAAACAATTTTTATATAATAATTATTTAAACAAAAATAAAAAAACAATGATTTAAGAACTATTATTTAAATATGTTCCAGAATTGGAAGTTGATTCATATTGTATTATTATTCCAGAAGACGTTCAAGATTAAAATAAATATATAGAAATCTTTGTCGACTCCATCCGTAAGACCAAACTCAGAAGAACAATAAATTAGGAAAAGGTATTTAGCATTCACTTATATGATAATCATAATATAGTTGTTAATTTAGAACGCTTGGGTCAATAGCTCATCGGACCTAAAGTCCATTCTACCCACACATTTCATACTAAATTTGTTGACACTCGTTACTCTTTAAAAACAATAACACGGAAGCTTCCATCGTTTCAATAAGCATTTAGTACAAAAGTCGGTGGGTTGTAATTGGCACCTGGTCTGCACTAAAATAAGTTACCGTAGCCAAATTGGCATCTAAAACTTAATGTTCGGATCTATTTTACATTACATATTTCTTATAGGCGTCTCTTGTAGTATTCCGAAGGACTTTTGCAAATTGCGATTTATTCCGCGTGTCCGCACAAATTCGCGTGGCGGCGCGTGGTCGAAACCTGATTTTAATTTTCATACCACACACAAACGTATCATAAATTCCAATTTCCTCATCGTAATATTCACTAAAAAAAACTTATTACTTGAGACAAAGAGCAACAAATAATATAAAGTCGTGAAATATATAAATTTCCAGATTGGAAGAAATCATTCTAACAAATACCAAAACTTGTAATCATTATTATTTTTTAAATGCATTTATTTCTAGTGACATTTAATTAATAATAATAATAAAAACAAAAGTTTATATTGTCATTAATATTGAGTTGTCAATTTTGACTTATAATTTGTAATTTTCTTATGTATCATTTGTGTAATAATGTAAATAATGTACCAGTTAATTAACTTACACTAAGTGTTATTTGAGCTACTGATACAAGTAACTGGAGAGTAAAAGGTATGTAATTAGTTAATTATAAGTAATTTTATATTTATTTAATTTTGATGTATAATTTAAACTTCCAAAAATTATGCAAGATTTGTAAGTGAATTGCGCATCTCATAGGAATGCAATTAGTTTTTTAAGAATTTTTTTTCGCCAATTTTTGTCATTGGATATTTTTTTTTTCCATGTTTTATTTAGCAATAACAATATGAATTTATAAGTACCGATGTACGTGTAAGGTATGCTTATATGACATAAGTACGTGTGGGACTTCAATGCAATAATAATGTTGCAATTGCAAATTGAACTAAACAAAAGTTTATAAAAAAATATGTATTTATTCATCATAGTCGTACAAAGTTCATAGAAAATTTAAAATATCTTTTGTAAATATATTATATAAAAATCTATATCTATATAGCATCTCTGTGTTTTAAATTTATGTAAAAAAATATATATCTCTGTAGCATCTGTTGACGGTTTACACGAATTTGTATGGTACACCATATTCTTGGGCGGGTTTAGTTGGGACGGGATCGACTGGCGCCGGTGGGTATGGTTTGACGGGTGTTGGTGGGTATGGGTTAATTGGAACGGGTTTAAGAGTAGTGGTTGTTGTAGTGGTGGTGGTTGGTGGTCCATAAACGTCGAAGGGTTTAGTTGGGACTACATCAGGTGTTGGCGCTTTCTTCGTCGTGGTTGGTAATTCGTATGAGTAGGATGTCTCGATGGGTTTCTGGGTAGTCTTCACTTCTGGTTTTGCGGTGGTTGGTAATCCGTATTCAACAAAAGGCTTTACTGGCTCAGGCGTTGGTACAACTACATCAGGCTTGGGGACTTTCTTGGTGGTAGTTGGTAATTCGTACGAGTACGAAGTTTCAACTGGTTTAGAGGTCGTCGGCAATCCGTATTCCTCATGTGGTTTGGTCGGTTTTTGCGTCGGCTTGGTAGTAGGAAGTTCATAGGAATAGGAAGTTTCGATGGGTTTTTCGGTGGTTTTCACTTCTGGTTTTGCGGTCGTAGGTAATCCGTATTCGACGAATGGTTTGACCGGTGCTACCGTCGTGGTCTTAGGCAATTCGTAGCTGTACGAAGTTTTGATTGGTTTTGTTGTTGTCGTTGGTTTTGGTGTTGGTTTTGGTGTTGGCTTCTTGGTCGTTGGTAAACCGTAAACTTCGAATGGCTTAACAGGCTTCGGCGTTGGTGGTACCGCTGGTGGGTAAACGGGCTCCTGCGTTGGTGGTACTGCTGGTGGGTAAACTGGCTTCGATACATCCGGTACACCGTAAGAAGTGGATGGAATCACGAATTCTTGGTCAGGTTTGATCGGAACCCCATAGGAATTCTCAAGAGGTTTTGCGCTGGCTGCGCAGATTGCAGCGACGAATAAGCACAACTAGAAAACACAAAATTTTAATTTTAATAAAACTTATATTTTTATTAACTTTTTTTTTTAATGTTAACAAATGTATACAAACCTTGATCATGATGATTGATGTATTTGTTTCAAAGCACAAACTGAACTGATTTTACAATTTTTAAAATCAACATTATATACTTATGTTCCTTTTACTTTTCGTTTCCGGCTTTTTGGAAATCGTCACGACATTGACATAGGTTGCATGGCGATAATTGCATTTTAATTCTTTAGATGCGCTTCATAGATATATGAAGCGCATTCTTGTAAATCCTAAACTTTACATACTCTTACTGTTTGCTTATGCAAGTAAAGATTTATAAAATATTAATTAATTAAAACAAAATAATAAAACCTTTTTGGCTAAATTATTTATTACAATTTTGTTCTATACACATGTTATTTTTGATAAGGTAAACCGCAATTAGTAATCAAATTTGTAAATGTTTATTATCTAATATTAATTATAATAATAAAATATCAACTCTTACAAAGGATGATAATATAATGTACAAGATTACAAAAACAAACATCAAAACTATAATAGTATTTCTGTATTATTATTTCATAAACACATTTAGTTGTGAACGTGTTAGATTATTTTATTTAATCAGTCATTTAATTAATCATTATTTGCTGATTGCGCTTTAACATAGGATTTAAACAAAAGTTTCTTCAATTTATCAGAGATTTTCTCTTTATCTTATCTGATTTTATAATAAAATTGTAAATCAGAATATCATTTCCCTTTATCTATTTTTAATACATATAATTGTTTTACTTTTGCAATAAAAAAAGAATGTTTATCGAAAATAAATTAATTTTGAAATGTTTGGGTATTTCCAATATTTTTTTACACATTTTTGCTTATCTTGTTATAAATAAATTGAACTTATTTAAATTTATTATTATTGATTATTCATCGATAAAGTTTAAATTTCATAGCATTTTTTGAATTCCAAATTAAACGATTTTTTTTATAGTTTTCGTGTTAAATATACGTAATACGTACATATTTTCGATTGTAAGTGAAAAGTAATTACATTTTGAAAGGTTCCCAAGCAATGTGATTAATGTGAAAACAATTTCGAATCCGGATACAGTTCCAGTTTGTTCATTTATTTTATTGCGATATGTTTGTGCTCTTTGCGCCAAATACGGATCAACCTACGCGAATTTCATATACATGGGAAACTAATCAATACATATTAATGATAATAATGGTGAATATAAAAAAAAACTGTATCAATTGTGAAATTACTGTGCAACAAGGAAATGTGCCTACGTATATTTAAATAATTATAAATTTACATTTTTTTTATTGTTATGAACGTAGACTAATGGGTTCAGTATTGGTGTTTAAATATATACAAATTGGACTTATTTGTTTTTATTTTTGTAAAAAAAAAATGGATCCGTTTCTTGCGTGATTTTATTTATAATTCGCACCACTTTGGCGGTCTATGCTAATCGATTGTTAAATTGGAGAATGCGAAGAATCGCAACGCAAGACTCATGTATGAATAATCGAAAGGATCAAAATCCCTCAATGAACTTTTAAACTCGCCTTGCAATCACAATAAAATTAATCAATACGTATTCATTGAAGAATTTACACTAAAATGTTTGTTTCGCAGAAAAAGTTCGCTCGCCAGCCTTTTGGTCCAAATTAGGAAATTAATAAATAAATTAATAATAAATTCATTAGCTTTTAGACAAAATTTAATTCTTAATTAAACAGATACAGTTTTTTCCTTTAATATTTATTCATTACTATTGGATATATTTTTGTTATCTTGATTTATTGGTTTTTTAGGGAAACTTTTTTGCCCTTAAAATATCATATCATTTTTTTTCAATTAATCTTATAGATTATTTTAATTAATATTTTGATAAAGAAACATGATTTTTGTTTCCAATTTTGATAAAAAAAAAACGTATTTTTTTATGGTTGAATCTAATTCGAAAGTGCATTCGGCGTGAAATTTGATTCGAACGAAAGTCTGGATAATCTATTTTAAAGTAAATTAATGTACCAATTACAATCTAATTACTGCGAGTCTTCAAAACGTTTCCGTCTTTCCTAAACGCTTGATTTCACTTTAATCTCTCGTATGTCACATGATGTTTCCACAGCGACATTCCAACTAAAACAATTGCAATGTTTTCCTTGCGTTTGACAGGCTTAACACGATACTTAAGTGATTAGTTTGTATACAACCATACACTACGTTTATGTTTTCGTTTTTGTTTTCTATATATTTTCTATCCATTGAATTCGTCTGATTTGCAGGAAATGGCCGTAAATGGCTCCGTAACGCGTGCGAAACAATTTGACATAATTCTCATGCGATTAATTTACGATTGTGAACATGTCCAGCTTGGATAATTATTGCTCTCGGATCCTTGGCCATTGCGCAACGCTGCACATTTATTTAAATTTTAATGCCACAATGGGTTCGTCAAGTTATTTACCTCAATGCTAAACATATTTCAATTAGCGAAATACTATTATACCTTGTTATTCATTACGTATCACTTAAAATTCACAACAATAAACATAACTTTAACAACATTTATACCATTAATATACCTTGAATAATATTAGTATTTAAATTCTAGTAATTTAACTAATCAAACTAATAGGTATAATTTTGGTTTAGCTAATTATATAATTTACATGATTTGATTTATATTATCTAATTGATATGATTATATTTTTTCATTGCTGTTTTAAATAATTTTTACTTAGATTTTGATATTTACAGTCAGTTAACGTTACCTCTGATATCGAATCTTTGATACGACAAATTTCGAAATTTTAAGCCTCTTTTTACATAAAAAAAATGTATTTTAAATTTAAAAAATGTACTACAACATTCTGGAAATTAGATATAAACTTATCCTGGTGGCTTAATCAATAGGATTAATAAAAGTCAAAATATATCGAATTCAAAAGATAATTTTTCAGTACAAGGTTTAGGAAAACTTGTTAACAACAAAGACAATTTCAATTCAAGAATAAACTTTATTTATGTAAGATACAATACAGGAAATTGTTGTTGTTGTTGAGGTGGCGTAGATGTGAGCTTATCGCTCATTTAGCCAGGACAAATCTACATAATATTAAAGGAACAAAAACTTAGCTAATGGGTTGCACTTATGCTAATGTGCTGAAAGAAAATGAAGAACAGTATAGTATGATGCAAAGTAAATGTATACAGTGAGGAGCACTTGAACTAATTGGCAGGGTTTGGTTAGGGGAGGTTTAGGTCGTTTCTGTGGTGAACACCATCAGGTGCTTAGGAAATCGATTATTTCTGAGTCGTCGTCAGGGGATGAAGACAAAACAAATTAAAACGAAATTAAATAATTTCATATCAAAAAATGTTAACAAACAAAGATGAAAAAACATGATTAAATGAAGTTAAAACTTCCTAAAGTATAAAAATATATACCGATTTAAGAAAAAATGTTTTTGTTAAGCGATAATTGTTAAATACAATAACATAACATGAAAGTGAAAAATAGTATAAACAATAACATTTTAACATGTTATTTCACTTTGTATCTAAGTTGACTATATATTTAATAAAATTTATTATAGTCATAGCATGTTCATCTCTAAAAAAGAAGAATCGCTTAAAGAAGTTATTTCGTATTCGTTAATCGAGGTATGACTGTATGAGATTTGTTTGATACTATCATAGTTACGTCATCGAAATAATGTAACTAATATATAATCTTAATTTAACTAGTTTTATTGATCGCATCAAAATATCATTATTAAATGTCGTTTAGTCATAAAGATTTCAACTTCAATTTTTCATTGTAGACTTAGCATATAAATGTTTCTTAGTTTTCGGTATTTATGAACATTTGGCGTATGCAAATTTTGACTTACTGCATTAGTCATTATTCTTATTCAAAAATAAACCATATAAACACTAGATTAATTCAAACATGATACATACATAATTTGTTGCAGTATTAAATACTTATACAAATCATATAACCTATACAATGTAATATAAATTATCATCTATATATACTATCATTATTATCATTATTTATTGTTTTAGTCATAGACATTTGGACATATTAACTTAATTCTTATGTATATTTATTGTTATGATATTGTCCTTATACATCATTAGATAAGCATATCAAAAACAATAAAGTTAACTAAAGTAATAACTTTTTAAGTGATGTACTTATTTGCGAAACTTCTTACCGCTAACAAAAAAAAAACTTACCTTACCTAATGTATGTGTTTCTTTTGAGACATTGTCATGTAAGTAGGTGGACGTAATTTGCATATGGTACAGTGTACAAATAATGTATATGGTTACATTAATTATAACAGATTGTGACTCAATAAGATCCTGCTCCAGATTACGATTCAAGTTCATCGCCTACTCGTCCATTGCTTCATGCTACTTGTTTTGTTTAGCAGCAAACAACAGATATATTTATTTAGTTCATTTTATCTTAACGTTTTCCATACTTGTCCTGTTGCCTTGCATAATACAATTAATAATTTCATATTAGAATTTTCAAACGCGTATGTAAATCAACTGTATTACGTTTATATTATTTTTTTGTTATTGTTTTTTTTATTTAAATTTTATAGCATTGTTATAAACGCAACTGTTTAATGCGTTTAAAGACCGTTTAGACAATTCGCAGTTATTTTTGAAAGCAATAATATGGAAAAACTAGTTCTTATGACGCAGTTAGAGGAAGATAAATAAATTAACAATTTTAACAAATAATAAACTTGTTTAAAAATGCAATAATAGATGGACAAGTACATTCGAATTAGAAAGGATTTGGATACAAAATTTAATAAAAAGTAAATTAATAATATAAATATATTACCAAAAATAGCTGTGATATAAACAAATATAAAAACCCTCATGTACATTAATAACAGTCAATTGTAAACTCCTGATATTTTACACGCACAAGAGAAAAAGTGAATATTACAGTAAGATTGGGGGCAGATTTAGGTATGGTCTTTATGGGCTACAGCCCAGAGTCCTGTTTTTTAATCCAAACTTGAGTTAACAGTATTAGCCCTCAACCAATGTTAGCCCAGGGCCACCCAAGTTAACGGTGAGTAAGATTTATACTTGTAATATTTTATAAGTTATAAAATTTAAAGTCCTCTATATGTAAAAATATGTTTGTATTGTATGCAACCCATTTTACAATGACAATTTTAAACATGTTCAGACATTAATTTAAAGTAACGAAGTAAAAACCATACTAACATTTGTATAATTTGTGTATAATATATAATATTACAAAGTCTGTAAAAATATTTTTAATAAATCTTAGTAATACTTAGAAAGAATTTAGTAATAAATCAAAGCTAAAAACGGAACTAAATTATGTATTTTGGATTTTAAAATAGGTTTTATTGTTACATTTGTTCTGAATTTAGTTTATGCAATAGTCCAATCTATTTAATTTTTAATATATTGAGCCCACTACGGATACCAATGGGCACTCAAGCTGAAAATTTCTGGATTTGCAGCATGTAAGATTCCTAGGATATTGCGTGATTCGATTCTATGGACCTGTAAACGGGATATTTTTTTAAATATTGATGTAAATGCAACCACACTATAAGATTTCATGTGAATTCTTGATGAATATATCTACCCCCTCTTATCGTGGGGGTAAAATAGGAAACGAACCGAAGGACGTTTTAAACGTATATAAACTAAACTCATATGAAGCAAAATCATACAATTCCAAATACTTTGTGATAACACACAAACTACATCTACACAACATGAATACTTTTTTGGTAAGTTTCAGTTTTTATATTAGATTGTATTTATTCTATGCATTTTGTTGTATTCTTCAGATCTTCGTTGCCATGGGCATTGTTGCTTCCGCATCAGCTTCCGTTCTTTTGAAAGGGATTAATCTGAACTACGGAGGATCTATTGGACCGAGCGGTATCGTTACTGGTATTGGCGCTAAAGGACCTTCAGGATCAGTCACAGGAGCTGGAGCGGTTGGTCCTTCTGGTATAGTCACCGGAGCTGGAGCTATTGGGCCAAATGGACCCAACGGTCTCATTGGAATTGGTTCCTTGGGTATCGAGAAAGGTCTCGGTCCCATTGGGTTAGGATTAGGACCAATTGGACTCGTCGCTCCAACGTCTGGTGTTGTTCTCAAAGGAATTGATTCTGGTCTTTTGGGACTTGGTTCAATTGGAAAAATCAATACTGGTATTTTAGGTCTTGGCTCAGTTAGTAGAATCGATAATGGTCTTTTGTGGTAAACAAAAAAACTCAATTCTAGGCATAAACGAAATCATCTTATGCCATACAACTTATTTTCCTAATCGTCACGTTTTCTATAAATGTATGTAAAATGATGAATGGTAATTTAAGTATCCTATGGTTTCTTTATGCCATAACAAAAGTCAAATAACACTTGCTCAATCAATTATAACTATAGCTGGCGTATCATGAAACTCGTTCTCATTAATGTATTTCTTATGTATATTTGTATAATAAATAAATATGTATGAAAATTTAAACTCCTCTTTGCTGTTGTGAATCTTTACCTTTGCAATAACAATTTATTAAAAAAAATAATTTTTAGAATGTACTAAAATACATCTGCTATTATTATTGTTTTATAATTAAATAATTATATACTTACAAGAAATTTATAAGAGCTTGGCTGTAAACCAATAGACTTTTGTTCAAAGCAATGTTCTGTATAGCAGCGGCCGCATCGATCGTTGAAACATTTAATTATTTCGAATTTAACACTATTAAAATGATAGAAAAATTTCATTTCAATAAATCTGATATATAACAATCACGTTTTAAGTAGAAAAGTCTGATCTTTAAGTAAAAAAGTCGACCTCAATAAAAAGCAAGTTTGCCGCTTCCTTTTAACCCTTTCTTACCTTAAAATAAAAAATATAAAAAGTTTCTTTAGATTTCTTTTAAAACACATTAAAATTAGACAATTTTAAATGAATTATAGTGATGTATATCACAAAAACGAATCAATTTTCAGAAGTGATAAGTATTACTTGAATTTAGGTTTGGTGTTTCCAATTGCAAAACAAATCATTTGTGTATACAATATAAGGATTACATACCAGTACAGTATTTAGGTCTGTTTCATATCTCTTTATAATTTAAATAGTGACATAAATGTGTAGGTTCTTATAAGTACCGTCAGACAACAAAGGATTAAATGAAAATTGAAATTATTGCATTATTATTTATTGTAACTCAATTATAAAATGTCTTTACTTTCTTAATTGTATCTATAAAAGATGATAAATGACTTTATTAAACTTTTTGATAATATGTCTGTATATCAACCTTTAAATATACAGTTTAAGACACATGAACCTTTAGTTAAATTTTCGCATCATACCTTGTGATTTAAATTCCGACTTCTTGGTTAAAAATATGAGTTGTTATTTTTAGTGTTAGTAAACTAATTATTCTCACTGAATTTGACTAAATTTAGAAAATTCCAGGTTTCAAATAGTATAGAGATAAAAAATAATTAGAAATAATATATATTTTTATTTATGACACACATTTTCATAATATTTAAAAATAAATAAAATGATGAAACTTATTACATGAAGTGGCTTCAGCTGATATACACAAAATATGGTAATCATGAAATATAGATATAAATGACATATGGTTGTTCTTAGAAAGAGATGACTTCAGGATTTTTTTTACCACAAAAGACCATTATCGATTTTTCCAATTGAGCCAAGTCCCAAAAGACCAGTATTAATTTTTCCAATTGAGCCCAATCCTAAAAGACCTGGGCTTTTGATGAGGATACTAGACGATGGAGCAGCAATTCCAATTGGTCCCAATCCTAAACCTTTAAGACCGAGCAGACCTGGTGCAATACCCAAAGATTCAATTCCAATAATTCCGTGTCCGTTGGGTCCATTTGGTCCAATAGCTCCAGCTCCGGTGACAATACCAGAAGGTCCAACTGCACCAGCTCCAGTAACAGATCCTGAAGGTCCTTTAGCGCCAAGGCCAGTAACGATTCCGCTCGGTCCAATAGATCCCTCATAATTTAAGTTGATCCCTTTCAGAAGAACTGAGGCAGATGCGGAAGCCACAATTGCCATGGATACAAAGATCTAAATAATAAATGAAATAATATAATATTAAATGAAATATATCAATATAAACTTACCAAAAAAGTGTTCATTTTGTGTTGATAGATTGTGTGTTATCACAATGTATGTGGAATAGTATGCTTTGCTTAGAGTAAGCTTACTATTTATACCTTCAAAACGGCCTTCTTATTCTACCCTCACGATAAGAGGGGGCAAGTGCATGAAATCTTATAGTGTAATTGCATTAGCATCAATTTAAAAAAAATCCAGACGCTTTGAACGAATCACGCAATATCTTTGGAGTCTTACATGCAGCAAATCCAGAAATTTTAAGCTTGATTGCCCAGTGGTATGTGAGGTGGGCTAAATACTATTTCTAAATAACATTATTGTAGATATTATCTGATGCAATTGATATTCCAAAGATTTTTTTTGCTAAATTATACAATATTATATAAGCAAATATCAATTATATATATATATTTATAATAATCTTGATATTATCATTTTTTGTTTAATAATTTAAAAAATTTATAGTATTCTTTGTTAGTAACAATTAGCTATTTTTGTATTACATATTTATTGTGAATAAATGCTTATATGGTTGCATATGCAGAATAAAAATAAATGTTGATACACACAAGCAGTTCGCAAATTGTAGATTTCCGTTTTAAACATTTTCAAAATAATTGATTTAAAAACAGAATGTTTCTGTATTATCATAACTAGTAATTTAAATATATTATTATTTTGTTCAGAGGAATTGATAAAAGTGAGGATGAAATTAAACAACAAAAATTACTTATTATTATCAAAATACAAATGTATTTTAAAACTGAATATATATACAATTACCACTGATCAATTATTATTAATCGCATATTATTTATTATGCAATTTCCAAAAATTAAAAAGGTAATTTTATAGGTAAAATATACCATACTTTACATTTAAATATCATAAATAACTTAAAGCTAGAATCAATTGATGGGGTACCAGACGAATTCGAAGCTCTTCAATCCGAACGTCTTCTCGGTGCCTTCCTTGGGTACGAGATCGGAATTCAAGTCGAGCCTGATGAATTTCACTTTAGGCCTGTATCCGTTCTCGTCGGCAACATACGTAACAACTCTGCTAACTCCATCCCTATCGTTCACGAAGTAACCACCAACTTTGGCGCCGTTCTTGTAACCCTTTTCGTAGTGACCGTGGAAACCGATGGTGTAATTGAACTTGTAAAGAATATCGGTGATGTCGTCTTTCGAGATGCCTGATGGTAAACCGTCAACCATATTCGGGTATTTATCTTGAATCTTGATGGATGGATTATTGGGGATAAGGATTTCGTTGCCAGCTACGGTAATGCCTGACGGATTGCTTGGATCTAATGGTGAGTTTGCAGATGGGATTGCCAAAGGATTGGCGTTAGCAGCAGGGCCAGCAGGGCCAGCAGGAATTGCTAAAGCGTTTGGTGAAGAAACAAATGGAGCATCACTATTTGCTGGTTTAGCGAAGTTTTGTGGAGCTCCAGGAGTTTGGGCGAATCCTGTTTCGGAAGCGGGTTTAGAAACGAATGGTGCGTTTCCGGAAACGTGCTGAGGAATTCCAGAGTTAACATTTCCTTGGTTGGATACAAATGGAGCGTTAGCATTGACATTTCCGTTTGTTCCTACATTTGTGTGAGCTGTGTTACCAGAGGATGGGCTTGCAGGTTTAGAAATAAATGGAGTGTTTCCGTTCACAGGTGGCGTTCCAAATTGACCACCAGAGGTTTGACCAAATCCATTGTTACCGAATCCGGAGGACTCTGAATTTCCGTTTGTTCCTACATTTGTGTGAGCAGTGTTACCAGTGGATGGGCTTGCAGGTTTAGAGACAAATGGAGCGTTTACGTTCACAGATGGCGTTCCAAATTGACTTCCGGGTTTGCTGTTTGTGTTGCCTACAGGTTTATCTCCGATGACGACCGTGCCCGGTTTAGGGTTCAGGAAAGCCTGAGTCTGGAAAGGAAGTTTTCCGTCGATGCTCTTTTGCGTTGTCACGTAACCGCATCCGGCGCAAGCGGGTCCGACCGTGGGTAATGTGGTGAATTCCAGAGATTTGGGGGTTGTCAACGCTTGGATTGGTGCAGGTGCCGGGTCTATGGCCAACGGAAGTGGTTGCGCAACGGTAAGTGGTTTCGGTTGCGCAACTTGTTTCGGTGTATCCTTGCTGAATTGATTGGTATTTGGTAATTTTACGTCGGGTCCATCCAAAGCTGAAAAAAGATATGTTTATTGATGTTGGTAATTCATTAAAAATCAGACTTACGTGGACTCAGCTTAATATTTTTCATGCTCAATATTCTAAAGCTGCCGTTTTCATCGGTTGCGTAAACTGTTACATGGTACACCCCATCGGCGGTGATGAATCCGAATTCTCCTTGGATGATTCCATTCGCGTCTGCAATTGTTAAATATTATATAACAGTTCGTTGCTTAGTATAGGACAAGGCAATACCTTTCTTCTCGTGACGATGTTGCTGACCATCAATAGTGAAGCCAAACTCATACGGATTGTCCTCACCATCCTTATTGTATTTACTAGCTGATTGGACTTGTAATACTATACAAGTAATAACAAATATTACCTGCAACAAATATCATAACATAATTATTATACGCTTTGTTAATAATATAGTAAAATTGTAATAATACAATTTTAGAAATCTTTAAGAATTTCTATAAATTTCGTTTCTAGTATAATAAATACATCTATAAGTGACTAATGGACAAGTTTACAAAAAAAAATCAATATAAACTCCAGACGTTTTATTACGGTATAATTTAAATAACACATAAATAATGTTAATTCCAAAATATTTCATCGATTTAAAAAAAAACAGCAATTTCCACTAAAGCAATGATAAAAAAAACTAATTATTCATTCTTAAATGAACTTTCCCAAATCGACTTTCTCCATCTCGTTACTCAATTTTCGCGCATACAACGACTCGAAATTTCCTCATAAAACTCATTTTGTAATATTCAAATAAACACATTTTTGTTATGTTATATAAATCAATATTAATTTAATTGTATTGCATTCGAATATAAATCTATTTTAATTTCATCGATCAAATGTAATTAATTAGAAAATTAATATTTACTGAGAACAAGATTTAATAATTATAAAATCTCTTAAACATCAATTTTTTTTTTATAAAGTTTACAATTAATCGAACAATTAATTAGAATAATGTTGATTAATTTTTTACTATTGTTTTATAATATTTAACAAATATTCATGTAAAGATTCTGAGTTACTGATGTCTTTTATACTAATAGCAAAAAAAAATAGATATAGGATTAGGAGATTCATAAATTTGGGTTTAAAAACGAGTTTTTACGTATTCATAACTATTTCCATTTCATGTTCTTAATGAAATGTCAATCCGTCAATGTACGAAGTTATCTACTAATTACCGTTGGATAAAAAACATATTTATAGTCTTGCTCCAATCCGATTATCATATAAACGACGACAAATGAATCGGCGAACAATAAAGTACAGCTAGCTTCTTTCATCTGTCGCGTGTTCTCATCAAAATTATCGATTAATGCAAATTTCCGTGATTTGCTGAAGAGTACTACACACTAGGATGTATCCACTACTTTAGCAGTTACGTAACTACGTAAGTGCTGTGTGTGAACGACAAAAAAAATGAAGGAGCCTACAGTTTAAGTTCAAGGTTTCCATTAGAAATGACATAAATTTAACTGATGTATGATTTTTTTTTTAAATTTATATATAGTAAATATATATTTTTTTCCTGTATTATTTGTGCGGAATCATAAATATTTATAATATTTTATGTTCACAATACGCTTGAATTAACTTAAAAAAAACTCACAGTTAAATTCTTCATTAACCATTGATCAATTTATCATCTTAATGCAAATAAATTAGGAAGTTGTCGAGAGATATGTATTTTTAAACATCGCTAAGTAATTATTTGTTATTAATTGTAATGCAAGACCTTTTCAATCAATACAAATGCTAATAATATAAACAAATGTCATAGTAAAAAAGCATCTTCCTGTTTCTGCCTACGGAGGTCTAAATACCAATAGAGTAATAAATGACTAACGGTATAATAAGTAGACATTGAAGCGCACTTCTGCAATAATTTAATGCTTTGTTAATAAAACACTACTTGCGAGTTGCAAATATTACGAAATACGTTTCATATTTATGTTCTGCACTTCACGCAGTTTCATCGCAACGAATCAATAAATATAAACGCGTTTTACGTTCAATATTGGATGCACTCTTTGAATGCGGAATAGGCCTTTGCATGGAAAATTTGTGCAAATTTATATATGTATAAGGACATTGTTTACATGATGTCATCCATCTATTATATTGATTGTTTGTTGTAATTGTTAGTGTTTGCTGAATAATTTCTTAAGACAATTCGAAAAGCGAGAATTGTTTGGATTCGACTTCAGCGAAACAATCTTGCAATCAATGCAAGAATCCGTAATTTATTTAGAAAAATTAATGACTCGAGTGTGCACGTAACGATGGACGTAAAACTAATTTTAATCTCGTGCAATAAATCATTTTTATTGTACTTCGATTGTGAAATAAACTATTCTGATATGATGTAAATGTCATTGCATTCATTAAATCAACAAAAAAAAATGTATAAATACCTTATGTAATTCACAAATGTATTGTAATATGTGAAATTGAAATGGATTATCGATAATTATTAGATAATCTTATAAAATATTTTGAAGAAATTGTCTTGCTTTGTGGTGGAAACTATTGGGAAAATTCAAAACAAAAATACTGTTTATAGACTTCTCAATTTACTAAGAACATTTGAGAATCATTGAATTTTTATTACTAACAATGATTATATTATTAATATAATAACTATTAATGTAAAAAATTAAAGTTGTGTTTGTAACCTGAAAGTGCTGAATTTTTCAATATAAATGTTCATTAACGATTAAAACCTTTATGTAAAAGTGATGATTTTTTTCGGAATGAAATGAATATACTATTAATAAAGTAGGTATCCCCCGACTTACGAACTTCCAGACTTACGAACAAAATTCTAAAAGCTTTAACTTGTTACAAAGAGATATAAAAAAATAACTGTCCTAATAAAAATTGATAATTTCTTTAATAAAATATAATATTTTTGGAAGATCTGTTTTGTTGAATTTGTTTCTTTTGTCGTTTTTTTTTATTAAATAATTATAATATTTACATTGAAAAGTATTTGTAAGAAATATTTTTTTTATTTTAATCTATTTTTATTTTCAAAATTATGCAGCCAGTAATTTAACATATATAAAAGTGTTGTAAGTTAAGTATATTTTGAAATTTTAAATTCCTCCGTCTTACCAACAAATTCGACTTACGAACAACCCTTTGGAACAAAACTATTTCTTCAGTTAATTATATTGTATAAATATTAAGAAATCATCATAAACATTTTCGTGAAACAACTTTAATTCATAATTTTATTCGTATGTCAAAATCAATTTTTTTATTTTTGTATTGCAATCATGCATTTACTTACTAGCAAATATATGTTTCCCTTTTGGTTGTATTCAATTATCTTCGGTACATAATGTTTAACTACTAAGCAACTAAAGTCGCTTATTTTTTTATACATAAAATTTATTCAATATCTTAGATTTAAATAATGCAAATCAGTATGTTAATATTAACAATAGAAATTAAACGGATAAATCTATATTTACGATCAATAAGTTACAATAATTTTGTAATAAGTTACATAAACTCACACCATTTCGAATCTTGATAGAATATATTTTTTTTGCTGAATATTTCATAAATAATTTAATGGCGAGATTATTCATAAACGAGGACAAATCAAAATACTATTTTTTTTTGATCCAAACGAATACATCTTAATTTATTATTTCGCGTTTTAATCATCCGGGATTTATGGTCTTCCTAAGGTTATTATACAGTAGAATATGATACTTTAATAAGATTATACAATTGTAAACAAACAAGATTCATTACAAAATCGGTGGAATCGCAAGGTCGATAATCGATTGATAGTGAGCCGGCATTTAATTCTAATATTGTGTACACATCAAATTACATTATAAAAAGATAATCAATTTATACATTTAGCATTGAACTCATCTTTTTTTATATTTTATATTATATTAAATTCTTATAGTTCGTTATTAATTATTTATTATATTTAACAATTCTTGTTTTTTTTATTTCAATACAGTAAAAAATATATTTTCTTGACACATTACAATTTCTTAACGTTGCAATAACTACAAATAAATAATTGGCCAATTTGTATTTTTTTTGTTCTAAAAGGTATTTTTAATATATCTTAAAATTTGATTATAATTGAGAAGATTAAATAACTATCAAATAGTCAATTAAATAATTGGAAAATTTGTGTTGAAAATTATCTGAAGAAAAGTAAGTTTAATATAAATTTTAAATGTGTTTTATTTATTATATTAAGGTAAGAGATTACTAGATGACATTGATATTATAATATTTTAAGTATAGAATAAGTTTTTTTCACAGTTTTATTTTATAATTATGTCTGGTCACATAGTTTAAGTTGAATACTTAAATAAGTGCATACTTTATGTGCGTGCAACTAACCTTATGAAACATCTAATTAATACTAATAACTCAACTAAAAATGCTGATTACCACGTATACATGACAGTTCCATATACTTAAAATGACCAATTGCACACATTTTACATAACAAATAAAAAAAAAACGAAATGCTAATTAGTCGAATCTTGATTTATACACTTCTGAATTACGAATCGTCGCTTTAGGCTACACGAGATTTGAATCGAGAGAAAAAAATGTATGCAATGTGTTATAAATTAAGAAGACATTAACATGTGTTTTAACAATTTTTTGTTATACATTTTTATTTCAATATATTTTCGTAAGTTATTTCTAACAATTTAAAAGTTATAATTGAATGAAATATTTGGTAGTTTATTGGGTAAGTTCATATTGAATTTCATTCATGTTATTGCATTATGTATTGGATTACTCACTAAATTCCGTCTGGATATTTTCGACAAAGTATCATCTTAATAGAATAATAAGTAGATGTTAACTAGTATTTAGAAAATGTAATAATAGGAAACATAGCGTTTTATTTAATTAAATTCCATTTAAAACAAAAATAATTAATTGATTATATCTATATAAATTTCATCAAGAAATAAAAATTAAACATTTAATTAAAGACTGTTAAAATATAACGATGATATAATTGTAGCAAATTCTAAAAACATTGAATGAAATTACTCATTTTATTATTAATATATAAATAATTCTAATTTATTGTAGTTTATTTAAAAAATAGAAGAAATATATATTAATAAGAGTAGTAATTTATTAATTTATAATAATTAGTGAAATAATTAAAAATTAAATAAAATTGATATAATTGTTCAATAAATAAATATAAAAAATCTTACTGCAATTGTCTTCATTTTGTTGTGGAAACCACTAAGCACATTCAATAGAACAAAAAAATTGTTTGTTGACTTCTCAGTTTACTAATAATATATGGCACTTGTTATATTGGCAGTGTATTGTTAGCAAATCGGGCGTTTTATTGAGGACTGAGATGTTTTATAGTTTCCTTGACCATCTTCTATGCGAATCTCCCGCTACCTCACCAGCAGAAGCATCCAATAACCACGTGTAACGAATCTGTTAATTACAATCACAAAAAGCAATCGAAGAAACATTGAATTGTAACCTTACCAAATTTAGTTCTATTATATCTAAATATAATTATTTCATATTTAATGATTTAATGACTTAAATTTGGAATTGCGGTGGTTGTTAACACAGTTAGCTTTCGTGGTTCCATAATGAGTTTGATTTTATTAGACCGTCGGGCACCTTTACGGAATGCGTCATTTCTTCGAATATTTTTAGAAAAATTAGCGTACGAAAAACGAAATTTGTGTGTTTCAAACATTATAACTGTTGGTGTAGTTTAAAAGCTTTAAATATGCGTCTAATGGGATGTTATTATTGGAATATATTATGAAACATTGATTCATAATAATAAAAGAATATTTAAACTATGCGAGAATGTTACGAAAATGTAGTTAATCTGATTTTAAAGTGCTAATTATATCATTATTAAATATTTTTTTTATTATTTCTTTATGATAATAAATCTTTTTAAAAAATAAAATGTTTTTTAATGCGTACTAGGATTTAAACATTAAAATATACATATTTTAAAATTACTGTCAAATATATTATTTATAATCGTTAATATAATAGCATTACCTTGATCCTTTGACATCAAAAGGATAATTCCAATTTCCTGGACAATTCCTAGAAAATTAAAATAATGACCACTAGGTATGTTCTACAGGTGGGAGAATGTGTATCCCCTCAAAGAGTTAAAGAAATGCTTACCAGGATTCAAACATTGAAATCTCTAATTATGTAACAAGCGTTTAATTGATTCGTAAATTTCGCGATTTGACGAATCGACATAATATTGCTGTTAAAGAATATTATTTATAAGCGTTAATTGTACAATTTGTCATTATTTTGTCATTTTCTCATTATTTACAACACTTTTTGAATCAATTCATTTCATATATTATAACTATTTGAATGCTTTAAAGAAATGTCTAACAGGATGTGAACATTAAAATATATTATTATTATTAATTAATATTTAATTAAAAAGCGTTAATTGTAAGTTTAGTAAATATTTTGTTACTAATAATAACATGTTTTGAATTACTTCATTTCACATATTATAACTATTGGGATGCTTTAAAGAAACACGATATATAATTATATAACAAACGTTCAATCGATTCATAAATTTTGCACAAGATTTGATGAATTTACATAAAATTACTGTTAAAGATTTTTTTTACAACTGTGTAAGAATCAATGAAGTTAATCAGATTTGAAAGCGCTAATTATAACACTATTAAATATTTTGTCATTTCGCAATGATTCATCGTTCAGATGACTCGAAACATATTCAAATTTATAGCCATGATTTTACAACTGTTGCAAAGTGTGTAATAGTTGTTGTTTTTTTGTGAAATTTAGATACAATTTCACGGACGATAAATTAACAAAATTTACAACATTTTGAACTGAGGACGTTCACTTCTGTATGTAGGCAGTACAAAATCATATTGACAAGGTTTTACTACTATTTCTTCTATTTAAATTTTAATAAAACAATTAGTAAAGCTTTAAAATATGTTTTTATACTTTTAATTTATTGTCTTTTTCGGCCATCATATATTTGTTTTTATGAAAAATATATATTTATTTTTAAAAATCTAGTAGAAATTACTTCAAAATGCTATGATTATTCATTAAAATAAGTTTTGTTACTATAAACGTACATAAATTATTATTATTATATTTCTATATAATCTTAAGATTTTAAACTTATAATTAATTGTTGTAAATAAACAAATATACATGTTTAATTTGTGATTTCCATTTTTAATAAGATAATAATCTTGATAAATTAATTTAGTTTTTGACCTTTTAGGAATTGTAAATAAAGACATATAAAATGAATGTGTAAAATAAAATTTATATGCAGAAAAGAATAAATCTTATGCATAACTTCCTACGGTCATACCGTGAACAATGTAAGATATAATAAATTATATTTAGCATTGTGCGATGATGATAAATGCAGTTAAATTTAATTGAAAAATGCAAATACCCATTAAATTCTTTTATTAATAAATGTTGTAAAGCTGGATAATTATAATGCCAGAGGCATGACCGTGTGCAGGCGTAGGCGCTAATATACCTTGAAAGATTCTCGGTAAGTTTTCAGGAAACATAAGTCTTTAATATACAGTTTCCGCTTCTACTCATAACAATTTCGATAGCATTTTTTAAATCAGCGTTTTTCAAACTTTTCGCCGAGCGAGCTACACATCATCACTTGATCATCCGTTGATGACACAAGATGACAGCTGTTATTTTAGAACACAATAAAAAATTGACTACGACCTAATTTTGGGTCAACTGATCATTTCTTTGTCACAAGGTGACAGCAGTCATTTCACGACACATTATAACATTTATTGCGTCCTAATTTTGGGTCAAGTGATCATCGCTTAGACACAAGTTGACAGCTGTCATTTCTGGATACATTAAAAAAATGAATGCGACCTAATATTGGGTCACCTGATCATCGCTTTGACACAAGATGACAGCTGTCATTCCACGACACATTAAAAAATTGCGATCTAATTTTAGGTCACCTGATCATCGCTTTAACACAATGTAACAGCAGTCATTTCGCAACACATTATAACATTTATTGTGACCTAATTTTGGGTCAATTGATCATCACTTTGACACAAGGTGACAGCTGTCATTTCGGTGCACTTTAAAAAATTGTCTGAGACCTAATTTTGGGTCACATGATCATTTCTTTGTCACAAGGTGACAGCAGTCATTTCACGACACATTATAACATTTATTGCGTCCTAATTTTGGGTCACCTGATCATCGCTTTGACACAAGATGACAGCTGTCATTCCACGACACATTAAAAAATTGCGATCTAATTTTGGGTCACCTGATCATCGCTTTAACACAATGTAACAGCAGTCATTTCGCAACACATTATAACATTTATTGCGACCTAATGTTGGGTCACTACCCACAGTTTGAGAAACGCTGTTCTAAACAATTTTTGAAAATCAAATTGTAGTATATAATTTATTGCCAAATATGAAAGTCGTAGACAAATTTTAGACAGGAAACTAATCATGAAAGTCACGTAAATAAAAGGGACAAAAAATTTCAATGTAGATAGAAAATATGCCAAATACTAAGTAATGTTATTATAGGTGAATTAAGTTGATAATCCTAATAAAGTTCATGGTGTTCACTAATAAGAGAATACACGATGTCCTCCAAACTGAAATAGTTGGAATAACAATGAAAAGAAACAGTAGCAGATGCAACAAAAAACAAATTTAAATCTACTTTCATTCAATTTGAATATTGAATTGGTTAAAAATAATTTATATTTATTGTGTTATGTTATGTAATTTATTATAAACGATCTATTTTTAGTCATTTGAAATACAATTATTCACTCAGGAAAGTACTTACTTATGCTCAGCATATATAATTATTTTTACAGAAGTAATTGCTGTTTTAATGAATGAAATGGAGATGTGACGCGTGCGTGATTTAATAGTTAAAAACAATTATAAACCAAATCACCGTGTCTGCAAATCATGCACATTGCAGGCAAACACAAGAATAATGGAGAAAAAAAATATGAATTTACCATCTCAAAGATACGTTCCGCACTTATATGTCAATAAGAATGAATCCGGTATGGGATAACCGTTCGAAAAAATAAAAATAAATAAATTGTGTATATTATATTGCATCTATAATCAAATTTATGACCACTTTCATTGCAATATATGTACAAAAAAAATCCTGTCCAAAAAGTCTAATGGAATTAATTATTCATACGTGTCAAACCGCGAAAAAAATTCATTTAAAGTCAGTCAGTCATTGATGAAAACACTCTCAATCCTCTTATTTATTTGATTTTTTGTCATTTATACTATCGCTATTAACCTTCTGTTTTATTATCTAAATATTTAGGTTAAAGAAATTTCATGTTGTACTTGCAATAATCAAGTTATAAATTACTGATATTAAATATAATATTTATCTACTAATTGAACATAATGGCCAACGTTTTGATGGAATTATAATTCAATTGATGCGATTAGGATAATCGTGGATTTGGAATTGTAGTAATTATAGTAAAGATGAGCGTTTTAAATCAAATTGTACGTGGGTTTAACAACTTATTAATATTTATGTAAATTAAATTACATTTTTTTTCTTCTTCTTTTACATAGTCGAATCTTCGTGACGGTATATCAAGTGCATCAACAACAAATGGATATCGTGTATCCGTCGGTATTTTTTCTTCACGTTTTTGATATCAATTATGAACGAACAATGCGTACAAGGATACGCCATTCACAATTTGCCCATCCTCTCCGTTTCCTGATGGCGGCGTAGAGTCCTGATTAATGGGAACCTTCAAATCAATTAAATTAATTTAATGGCTCTCCATAAATCATAAACTTATTATATCTGTCCGAGAAATTCGAGTTGCGTTCGTTCGATAATCAAGGATGGTTTCAATGGAAAACAACAAAAAAAAGCACACACAAATAGATAATCGAGTCACCAAATGTATTGATTAACAGATTTAATTGGCAATTTACTTGTTTGTGTGTGTGTTGTGTTTGCAATCGATTGTCCATGGTTTCGAGCATAAATAATGCATTTCGACAAGGTGCTCAAATCCAATTACAATAAATCAGTATTATACTATTTCTGTTGACGATTTAGAAAAAAAAACAACGTCAGTACATTTTGTTCCGAAATCTATTTTTGTATCCGTGTTTTTTCAATAATAGAAAAGTAGTTATATTCTTTGACATTTTTCTTACTCACACAAGATAAAATGTAAATAACCTGTATAATTATAATATTTATTAATATTTAAATGAGAACCTAAAACACATATTAGTAATCAGGACTGTCCTAACATATTTGGCGTCAGTTAAATACTGAGAATAATGCGCCCCTGCTCATAAGAAAATACAAGGAGAAGAATAGGGGCGATTCATAATTGAAAACATTTGCCGCCCCCAGGCCTATAACCTATTTAGTACTGTAATTAGGGTGAACCCTGCTAGTAATACGTTATAAATATAATTGAATTATAAAAACTGAAAAACAAATCGCACTGTTGGCAACGGCCCACATCCTACGCAAGGTCTTATCTATCGGCCAATGAGCGCCCTAGGGCCCAGGTAGGGCCCCGGCAAAGAAGAGCAATTGGCACGAAAGTGCCAAGTCACAAATAAGTGAAATAATATTAATCATTTATTAGCTATATATACTAAATAAAACAAACAAATGCAAGGGCTGTCGTCCTTGGTTATTCCATCTTTAGTAATGATTTCATACATTGAATAATTACTATATTTTATGAAAAAATATTGCAGATATACTCATTTCACAATCATATTTTGAAATAGAAGAACAGCTTTTCTTATTTATTATATTAATCTAGTGTTAATATAACTTCAAATAATAATAATGATTTATTGGCCAGACATCAATACAAAAGAAAAAAAATATATTCTATTCATAAATAAATGATAATAATAAAAACTAAAAAATTATAATAACTCTCAAAATAAATAAATTCTAACATAAAATTTAAAAAAATATTGATAGGCTTAACTACAATTTATTTGCAGTGGAGAATTTCCGAAGGAGGCGCGCGCCCGGCTGTGACCTCTTAAATCAAGGGGTCCTCAAATCTTCAAACACACCCTCCACAACCTTAATGAAGCGAGTGTCATCACTTTATAACTGGTTACTAGGGTCCACAAAAAATATTTGAATTAGAATTCAAGAATACATATGGGCCTGAAAATGTGTTAGATATATACTGTTTTGATGAAAGTAAATAAATAGTGTATTTGGTAGCAAATTATGTAGAAAACTTTATATAACTTTGCTTGTTTAATAATTGAAGTGTGTGCCATCTATCAGTATTAAACTGAAGTTTATAGTTCATCAGTTTTGTCGTAATTGAAATTTATATTGTTACAAAATTTATTAACTCTTTGAGGGACCAGAAATTACTAAATTTCTAGACCCAGCAAATTTGAATCAGACAACTTCGGATGGTATGAACTATTAACATTCATCTCTTGACGAACCAAAAATTGTAATTCCTTTTTCGTGTATATTTGATAGAAAATTAAAATAATGCCCTACTAGGCATGTTCAAAATGTGGTAAATTGCGTGTACTATATACATTTCAGTTTATACGTAATTTCGATTAATTATGTAGATTAGCGATTCCCAACTGAAACTATACTAAATTTGTTTGGATAGTTATTTTAAAACTATCTGTATCATTAGGTGTATCTGCTAATATGAGATGTAGATTAATGCTACATCAGACTCAAAAGAATTATCAGTGTTCTAAAAGTGCCTAATCGATTAGTTGTGAGTGAATGACTAATAAAATAGATGCAAATTTAAACTCGAAGGATGTATTAATATTTTGTTCAAATGCAAACTAATCGATTGGGCTGTAAGTGATTTGATATTCTATTCAATGAATTTCATTTAATTGATTAACAATTATTTGGTTTTGTATTGGCTATAATTCACATTAATTTAATTGGATTATTATTAATAATATATTGATTTTTGTCATATTGGCGCTATTATGTTTATCAATTGATCCACAATAGGGAGTTTTAATGTTATTAAATAATTTTGAATTTAAACATCAGTTGGCATCACTTTCTGCTGTTACATCGTTGCTCTATGAGTCGGCGTGTGCTCCGGTTTTATAGAAGCGAGTCTGATCTCCGATCCGTGATTACAATTTATGAGAATGCGCAAGCGCGACGCGTATAGTTTTGTTTACTTTAGAGATCGACGATTTGTTTACTTTAGAGAACGGCGATGACTAGTTTTGATGCCATCAGATGCCATTGTTTCAGAAACGTTTGTGATCTGTGTAACAGTGTTCAATTTTTGTATTTTTGCAATTATCCTAGTTTGAAACACGATAACTCGATGTGATAAATCTTTTTTTCTAGCAATTTCTCTTATGCGTATGCTTACATCATAAATCAGGATCGGTTTCTCGAACGTCTTGTCTTTCTTCATTGCTCTATGTGCAAAATTTTCGTCTTTTTCTTCACCTAATTTAAAGATACAACACGTACAATTAACTTGACGTTTACTTACTAAATTTCTTAAATGGGGTGCAATCTAGGTAAATTACATGTCAAGAGGTACGCTTATAAAAAAAAGGTTGGGAATCGCTGATGTAGATAAATTGAAGAACGCTTTTCAGTTGATATAACTAGAAATTAATTATAACTGATTTATTTCGAATTACTAACTATTTTTCTATTTCACAATGCTTAATTGTTATAATATATGGGTGAATCCCCTTACGTGTTATATTGGTTGCATAGCACGTTGCTGATATAACTTTATTTTACTTTTATTGGCATGCCTGTCTCCAAAATCATATTATTGGTGTTGGTATTTGTTGTGAGTTTTCTACAGTCTGCATTTATTGGTTATGTTTTGATTTGAAAACATAACCATTTCGTATTATTTTGTATCTATTTGACTATTTTATTGAATAAAGTTCTATACGTGTCCGCATCTGAGGTAAGCAAACATTTTATTCACATATTTTTTTCATTCCTATTAATAATACTGTTTTAGCCATGGCAAAGCATCATCCTGATTTGATCTTCTGTAGGAAGCAGCCAGGTGTAGCTATTGGTCGTTTGTGTGAGAAGTGCGATGGAAAATGTGTCATCTGTGATTCTTATGTGAGACCCTGCACATTGGTTAGGATTTGTGATGAATGCAATTACGGATCATACCAGGGAAGATGTGTCATTTGTGGAGGTCCTGGTGTCTCGGATGCATATTATTGCAAAGAGTGCACAATACAAGAAAAGGACAGGGATGGATGCCCAAAGATTGTGAATCTTGGCAGTTCCAAAACAGATTTGTTCTACGAAAGGAAGAAGTATGGTTTCAAGAGGAGATAGTGCTAGTAGAAATTAGGTTAACATTTTATGAAAATAAACATTGAATTTGAGAATTTTTGTGGAATATTTCATAAGTACAATCTTCTTTTTTAATTTGTGACATGTAAATTTTGTTTGTATTTGAATGCATTTAAAATTAGCTCATCTCAATCAGTCCCATTTAGTATCTTAATTTTAAAACAGGTACAAAAATCTTTGATATACATTTATAACTAAGTATATAAAATATGAAATAAAAAGAAACTATAATCTTATCCCTGAAATATATTTAATAACTTTTATTTATTGGTATTTCTTATTTTATCCTTAATAGTTTTACATTTCATTGTGAAACGAATCAAATTATTATTTTGTTTTTTAGCGTTTAAAAGCGAGAAATGAATATTGAGAAATCTAATTTGCACTGAAATAATCACGCATTTCTATATAATCACCTAAATTGGCGAGTTTTCGTAAACCTCATCATCATTATAACACAATTATTTGCCTTACGATAATTGTGCCATTTCAAGAACCAATTTTAACACTCCGATCGAAGCTATTTCTTTAATAAGATTGGAATATAAACTCAGTACAATTTGTTTCGAAATTATTAAATTACATTTTCTTGGTATAAATCTAAGACTTCTTGAACCTAAAATGAGAAGTCATTTATTGCATAAGCTACAATTATCTTATTCAGAATCTGCATTTTAAGATTCAACAAGTGAAAGCAGGATTCTGGAGATGACTGCACCTTGTTTTAACTCATCCAAAAAAGATAGATTTATTTGTCTGCAGACTGAGCTATAGTCATACTTCGGTTAACAATATCTCTGATAGCGAAGCTTCGAATAACAAAATCCGCAACGAAAGGAGAAAATGACATTATAAATGAAGTTGTTCAGATGTCTCAATCAGCAAATTTATTGAATGTGGATGATTTATAAATCTTTGTTAGCAACGAAATTAAGAAATGCAATAACTCCATATAGGAAATTGTTAAATTAAAGAGAAAAAAGCATAAATAATTAATTAGTATGAACCACAAATTTGAATTATTTTTAAAAAATATTGTAAATTATTAAAAAAAATGAATTACATTTATTTATTTAATAATTTACATATTTACACTCACTGTTCATTTTCTCTTTTGAGTTTTATAAATTATACTTTTTGTTACATAGTTTTAGAGAAATCTGTTCTAACTTTTTTTTGATTATTTACAATTTTAGATTAAGTTGGATTTGATTTTGATTCTAGTTTATCATTTGGTTTCGTGTGAGGTATGGTTATTTTATAAATATTATTGTCTGCTTGGGATAATGTTTGTAATGTTTTCAGTTGAGGAAAGCACAAATATGAAAAGACGAATATCGTATCAAGTATTTATTAATGTAATATTCATTGTTTCTATTATATTATTTTTCAATATTGAGAAAAATATTATAATAGTTGTCGATTTTAGATCAATATGTACAAAATAAGAATTAAATACACTACTTTTGGTTGCTGTACAATGGGGTTTTAAAATGCGTATACAGAGTCGATTTTTCATTTAGACATTTTCAGTTATTGTTGAGATACTTATTATTCTGCTTTTGGGATGTGAGCGCCTTGTGGTTGGAAACCGTTCTCATCGGCAACATAAGTGACGGTGTAGGTGACACCATCTGGGCCAACATAAGAGAATTGTCCACGGACGGCGATGGCTTCGTTTTCAGTTCCAGCGTTGATGACTTGTCCTTGTTCAGAAGCAGAGATTCCGTTGCTGGTCTCATAACTGCAATCGGGATTTTCCATTAAAAACAGACCAATTTATCAATTGCAGTAACACTTACGCGTGTTGGAATCCATCAACGCCGATGTTGTCGAAGTCGCTCCTCAAGATTTGAGCATCCTTGTCAGAATCCAATGGCTTGGCCAAAGCTACGGCAACCAAAGCGGCGAAAACAACGAGCTGCAATCAAAGATAATTTAAAGTTAATTTAAAGCAATTCAAATGTGTTCATTCGAAATACTAACGAGTTTCATTTTGAATGTTGTGTTTGCTTAGTCAGTGTGTGAACTGTGACTTAAGCCATCGCCAAATTTAACTTATATACGCAAATTTTGGGATGGCCAATTCTCCCCTCTTACATTCCCGAAGAGCGCGTCTTCTTTGAACTATTACCATAGAAATATATGTGTAGCATGTAAATTTGAACATCCTTCACATTTTTTTAATGAAGTTTCCAGTTGATCCGAGTGATGTTAACCTTTCCCAAAACTAGTTTTTGGGAACGTCTATCTTCTTCGCTTTTTGCCCAGAGCAATAACAATAAATAATGATTCTTCTATAAGTTGACACATACAAATCAATGTCGTTAATTACCATCACTTATATCCTAATTATCTTCTAAAATCCGCTTGGCAAATGCGTTGTTACATAATTATCAAAAAATGTGCGTTTACACTACCAATATTATAATTACAATTATTATGTTATAACCACGTAATTAGCCGTATTGGATAATTGTTGTTGCAATTGGTTTTTTCAATATAAAAAAAAGTAAAAGTAACAAACGACTAAGTTATCGAACAGATATGATTCACAATCAATTATTGCGTAACACCTAAGAAGAAAAGTACAAATCTTCTTTAAGCGACCGGTGATTAATTGATTGGGAAACAACTTCTATTCTTCTGACATTTTACGCTCATGCAACATACGATGTTATTTAAAATGTATTATAATAAACCATTAGAATTGTAAACAATTTATCTTTACATACATAAAATTAATCTAAATTTATATACTCCAGTTACCAATAATCCAAATTACTTGTTTCGGTTATATTTGGGTTTTCACACCGTATACGAACGTAATCATGATTCATTTGGGAATATCGAATCCTTGAGACGAAGATTTAGGGTAATTTATCAAAAACAATTAAATCGACTGGGACATTGCGAAATGCTAGATGAAATTGAAGAGTAAAAACCGGGCAAGTGGCCTTGACTGACGACATTTCCATTTGAAATTTTAGACGAAATTTATTGCTGAAACTCCATAATCGATGAGACGATTCACAACATTCAAATATGGAATGCGTGAATCTTATTTTAATATTACATGTATAATTAATAGTTGAACTTGTATGTAAACTATTGTTTCTATGGATTTGGTTATTAAATCAATCAATTTAATGATTATTGTTTTAGCGATATTCAACTTATGATATATAATAAATAAATGTACATACATTAAACAGAAATTATAAAATATACGTTGTATTTTATAATTACATCATTGATCAATAAACTAATTTAAATTCATGAAACAAATCGTAGAATATCAAAATATAATATTTATGTAGAAAAGAAAGATTTGGATCGATACATCTTTGATCGAAATAAAAAATTATAATTAATATTACAGATCTACAACTTCTTAAATATTTAATACATAAATAAAAAATAAATTGGCTAATGGTTCTTTCCTTAAATATATAAGTAAAGTAATATTCAATGTATGAATCAAAATGCTTATACAATCTTTCTGTCTGTAAACATAATTATTTTACATAATAACCCTCCAGTCATAAACATCTGCTAATACAATATAAAATCATTATTTTTATCAAATACCATACGGAATTGTATAGAATGTCTAGACAATTTATAGAATGTCAGCGATGTTTCCGTTAACTGATGAAATTCAAATAATATCTATTTAATAGGCAACTGTAATAACTTTTGGGGATTTTGTTTGTTTTGTTTGGAAGTCGCCTACGGTTGGCAGCGAATTTATTTTTTAGTAACTGTTATTGTGTCATGGCGGTACGGTCTGTGTTGTTTTCGTTCTGTGATTAAAGCTAAATCCCAATAGTCTGAAGGTGTTATGTTTACCTGAGCAATTTCTTCTGTCCTGGGGTCGACCTAGGCGGAAAATGCAAATATATATTTAAGGCAGCGATAAATGTGTACGCTTTCTGCCGATCCCCAAATCCGTTTCAAGAAAATACGCAGTTAGTGTTATATATTTATTGTATACCCACTAATTCAACACCTACACATAGTGGGATTGTTCTGATCAAATAAAGTAATACATTGAGTTAGATCTAATTAAGAAGCCATTCTATTTTTACAACTGGTTATTATAGAATACATTACAAAATGCAGGACGAGGATGTTTTGGTCAGTGCTGCTGAATTCATTAAAGGTAATGTGAAACAATTGAATGTTATATGAATTTAATAATAATTAATTTACTGTTAATGTTCTAGATCGACTTTATTTTGTGACATTGAGAACAGAAGAGCAGCCTAGAGCTACAGCATGCACTCACTACTTTACTGTAGAGAAAATATATAACTATGAGAGTTTCTTTTATGACTTTGGTCCACTGAATATTTCTATGTTATATAGTTATTGCAACAAACTAAACAAGAAACTCAATGCAGTAACTTTGAAACACAAACGTATTGTACACACAACTACAGATCATAAGAGGAACCGGTTAAATGCAGCTTGCTTAATTGGATGCTATGCAGTGAGTAGTCAATTGAAATAAGTTTTATGGAATATATAACAAACTTTGATTACTTTTAGATAATTTATTTAGATTTTACACCACAGAAAGCTTTTGATGTTTTGAATATGAACAATCATATACCATTCATTGAGTATAGGGATGCTTCAATTGGAGAGCCATACACTATCTCTCTCATGGACTGCTTGAAAGGCCTGAGCAAAGCAAAGAAATGTGGCTTCTTTGATTTCACAAACTTCAATCAAACACTTTATGAATATTATGAGCACGTGGAGAACGGCGATCTTAATTGGATTGTACCTGAGAAATTTCTTGGCTTCTGTGGACCTCACAACCAAAGCAGAGTGCATCATGGGTACCCTTTACATGCCCCTGAGTTTTATTTCAATTATTTTCAAAAGAACTACGTCACAACTATAATTAGGTTGAATAAGAAAATTTACGACTCTAATAAGTTTGTGAACGCCGGTTTCGAGCACTACGATTTGTACTTTTTAGATGGTAGCACGCCAACTGACAAAATTCTGCACGATTTTATGAATATTTGCGAAAGAGCTCCTGGAGCTGTAGCTGTACACTGCAAAGGTTTGCTTAATTCACACAAAGATTATTATTTATTTTTTTTATAAATTTCAAGTTTAATCTATCTCTGTTTCGTTTGTAGCTGGTCTTGGACGGACAGGCACTTTAATTGGTTGCTATTTAATGAAGCATTATAAGTTTGCCGCTAAAGAAGCTGTAGCCTGGATCCGTATGTGCCGACCGGGATCTGTTATTAGCCATCAACAAGTATGGTTGGAATGGTATGTTTTTCAAGTGTTATATTTTCGTTTCATTGCTATATTAATATTCATTCTTGTGTTTTTTTATCTTATCTCCTATCTGCATTTGAAGTCACCTTGTCAAGTGTAACTACGCAATTTAAATTGAATCGATAATATGCACGAAATGTTACGAGTATTCGCGAACTATATATGGTTTATACCTGTTGAAATATTTTTTCTTATTTTCAGCAAACAAGATCAAATGTGGAAGGAAGGCGAGATGTATCGAATGGCGAGGGATCTGAAAAGTCCTCTTTGTCATAAGAAAGGCATTTATGCTGATATGGCGACAGAAGGACTCGAAGATGATGTGCCGCAGCAGGTCTGTTGCATTCTGAAGAAGGTTAACACGATGAAGTTGAATGACAAGGAAGAAGTGAAATCGCCCAGCGAAGAGAACGCTTCGCCTTTGACTCAAGGCGATAAGCTGAATCAAATAAAGGCACTGAGAAGGCAGACCAGACCTCTGGTTACAAGACCGTAAGATGATAATGATGTTTGCGGTGTTGACCTACATGTTTTGGTTTGTAGGATCAACGATAGAAAAACAGCAGTATTAAGAACTACAGCCGTTTTGAGATCAAGCAAAATATCTCCAGTGTCTACTTTAAAAACACCTACAGCTTCGTCGGCAGCGCGAGTTATAACGACAAAGAGGTTGGTATAACGTATAATATTGAGCATGGAATTGCCAACTCTTGCCAAACAATTTTTATTTAATAAATTTTACTTATAGTGTAACTTACTAATTTGTTGATTTTAATACAATTGTAGATAGTTTATATACATTCTTAGAATACTTTGGTTCAATCTGTTAGCATGTACGTTAATTCATTTCTGCTATTATTTGTTGTTGCATAAAAAAAGATTCTTGTAATTAGACGGGGATTGCATGTCGATGTTCCCCGCTTTTGGTGGTCGTGCTTGGTAATCGTAGATGGATTGTGAGTTTGCAATCGTCAGCATTAAATTATATGTTGACAGAAATGACGAGACCCCAAGACGGAGTAGTCAAAGAAAGTTGACTCCAACGTCAGTAGTGAGTGTTAAGTCATCGACACCGAAGACCAACGAGAATGGGTGGTTGTTGCAGGTCGAGGCAGACGCCAAAAAGGAAACGAAGCAAGTTAAACGAGCGAAAAGGACGCTCACGTCTGAAAAGGAGAAGTCCACGTCGGTGAAAGTGCTGAGACCGTCCAATCCTATCTCGCTGTTGGACAAAACAACGGCCAGGCCGAAACTTAGCCTACCTAATGTTAAGAACAATAAGACGCTTTAAGATGTTGTTGTTTTTTTCTTGCTATTATGTGTACATAAGATATGTATAGAGATTATACTTAACGACAGAAATGCCTTTTTACTAAATGCACATGTTAACTTATATTTTTGTTCGTGCAATTATTAATATTATTATCGTTGTTATTTGTGTATGAGCTGTGGCCGTTTCCATTTGAAACGCAATCTTTACATCACATTATTTTATGGATACCCAATTTTATATTTTATAATGCCGTTTCAAATGGACAACTTGCCACCATGAGATAAGATATATGAGAACTTGATTAGAATAGTAACATATCAACCACTAGTACATTTTGCATCGATGTAAATTAATTTCAAGATATGTTGAAACTAAGAAAATAATTTTTAATTTGTACACTGAAATTTACCTGTAGTTGTTTTTTTTATAATATGATTACTAAATATAAGATGGTATTGACTGGTAACTCACTTTTTTTTTAATTAATCAAATCACCTTTATTACATTTACAAAATGAATACATTTCCACAATATTTAGATAAATTTACGAGTCTAGATATAAAATATAGTATTCAAGATACATTCATTTCTAAAGTAAATATTAAAATATGTCAGTTTTGATAATCAATAAAAAAAAGAAATTTTAAATTTGATTTTGAAAAAACCGCATACAAGATTTAATTGATGTAACGTTTGGCATATTTGAATGCAGATGAGCTACACATTTCAAAGTGCGAACCCCATCGATTGATTACAGCGAAATCGTGAGGCTTCTTGCATAAATGTTTCTATATTAAATCTTATATAACTATAATTGTATGCGATCATGGAATGTAACCTTTTATTTATCAAAGTTTCATAATAACCATTTGCAAGATTTGTTAAAAAAAAGTTTTTTAAACATACGTAAGTTTTTTTTTATTATTATTTCAAGCTAGTAACGTAATTGCTTTTGAAGCTTCTATAAAAATTCAATTTTCATTACTTAATTGAATACATACGTCGATTTGGTGTATTTAAATAGAGGAAATTAATAATATGTAAATATTATGGAAGTTTCGATGAAATATCGTTTGAATTATGTAAAAATCACGGAAGTGTTATTATACCGATAAATTATAATATTATATTTACATTTTTTCATGCTAAAAAACAATAATTCCTTGTTTGGGATGAAGATTTTAATAAATAATGAATGCTTATATAATCGCTTAATAATAGATTCGAACATCGATATTTTTATAAAATATTTACATAGATTCTATTTTGAACCTTATTATTATTAATTGTCGATGAATCCGGTTTCTTGTAATTAAAATATTACTCATAAATATTTAATAATTTATTAATTAATAAATTATTAAATAATTTATTTTAATACTAAAAGATCAATGTAAAGTATTAAAGTTTATCAAAATTGGTTAGTTTGAATTGAGATTTTTTGTATATTATTATTAAATATTAAATTTGTTTAATATAGTCAAAAGAATTACGGATTGTGTGTCAAAGAAAAGGTAAACAACAAATTTAGATTTTGAAATGTTTATTTAAAGGTACTAGAGTTCAAATTCATAGCTTGGGTCAATTCTTATTCTGGTTGTGGGATGTGAGCGCCTTGTGGTTGGAAACCGTTCTCATCAGCTACATAGGTGACAGTGTAAGTGACACCATCGGCACCGACGTAGGAAAATTGTCCACGGACGGCGATGGCTTCGTTGTCGGTACCGGCGTTGATGATATGTCCTTCTTCGGAAGCGGAGATTCCGTTGCTGGTCTCATAGCTGCAAGCAATACTTTCCATTAGAGACAAACACATTTCGCAATTGCAAATAATACTTACGCGTGTTGGTATCCATCGACTCCAATGTTGTCGAAGTCGTTCTTCAAGATTTGGGCATCCTTGTCGGAGTCCAAAGGCTTGGCCAAAGCCACGGCAACCAAAGCGGCGAGAACAATGATCTAGAAAAACAATTAAAAATAAATACAAGTTGATACTAAACCATCAGAAATCCTTACCAGTTTCATCTTGATGGGACTGTGGGTAGACTTCAAGTGTGATTACAAACTGCCGAAAACCGTTTATATACTAATTTGCAATACCATTGATTAATTGGTTTTGACCTTTTCTTTAACAGAAAAAAAATAAAACAGGTTCCAAGTGAAGAGGACATCGGGCCAAAAATTATCATAATATTCACATTTTCTTTATTGCCATAGGATGAACTTGACGCAATAATATTCGTGTTTTTTTTTTTTGATCTGGCGCTATAGTAAAATAATCGAAATATAATAAGTTGGAGTTTTTCAACCAGTTTTTTGGTTTGTTACATAGTAATTAAATGGATGTCGTTGACATTTTCTTATCGTTATTTGTGAATCCGTAAAATATGATCGTTAGATTCAAGTAAAAGTTATTGAAGATGTGTTTCAACCTTCGAAAGAATGTTAATTTATTACTGTTTTTTTCGGGTTTCTTTTCGAATCTTCGAAACTTTAAGTGATGTAATTTATGTTGATTTAAAGATTTTTTTTATTAAGTGTGGTCTATCATTTTATGTAAATCGTATTATGTATTCAAACAATTATATATTATTCAATTTGGTATTGTTTCACACTTATTAATTATTCTGAAATAAGTTAATTGATTAATCATCACACGGTAAAAGCGAAAACGACTTGCAAAATGTCATCTGCGTAAAGGACGTAATTAATAACTGAAAGGAGGATTTACATACGATTGCGTAATTGTTATATTAAAAAAGAAAATGCAAATACTATTTGTAGTTTTATCGAATTAATGTCGACGGGTGAGCGCGGATGCTTATTACAATTAATGCAAATCGAAGTGCAATAAAACGTATTTATTTCAATAGATTTTATTGCATGAATGAACAAAAAAAAAAGAGAAGAGGATAAGAAGAGGCGACCGTTGCGACATGATTTCTCCATGCGTGATTGTCTCGGATAAAAGAGACTGTTTCGTCCATGAAATTTTATATTGATCATTGTTTGGTCATAGATTTGCCTTCCTTAATTAAAATTTATTGTTTCTTTTTCTCGGCTCATTGGAAGGAAGGAGCAAAATGCCGCGCAACTCTTTAGTTTCCACACAAGTTTTAATAACGTTACACTGTAATCACGTTTAATTGTTTTCTGTCGAAACCCAAATCGAATTATCCTGGAAAACTTTAACTTTTTACTTTGTATTCTTATTGCAACTGCATTAAACAATTACAGATATTGATATAATATTTACAAGTGAAATTAATTATTACTAATTTATTCATCGCTGTTAGTAATAATTAATATTTACATATTTATGAGCAAATAATATTAATTGCACTTTGTATATGCATTTTTTTATTTGAAATATTATACTCATTGAATTTTACAATAATTTAGTAATTGATGATGATTATTTTCGGTAAGCTATAATAACAAGTCATTGAGTTAAATGTTTTGTTATTTTCAATATATAATCGCTAACGCACCTTTCCAACTATTCAATAGTGTTATGTAATTTCTAATTTAGTGAAAAGTTTGTTTGTAAACTTGAGTCGCACCTAAATAAATAAACTTGTAGAAAATCTCTTAGAACATAATATGCTTCCTTATGTACTCAAGTCTAAGATATGACACAATTGTAGATTTGGACTAATTTATTTAATCCAATTTTAACATTTTTAATTTCCTTGTGAATCTAAATCTAAAATTGTAAATTCTAGACTGAGGAGACAGTTTTCTAAGTAAATGAATATAATCAATGTTTATATATGATTTTTATTTTCAATTTGCTTTATTATATAACATAAAATATAATATGTACACTGCAGATCTGCGCAATAGAAACTGTATCACAATCGATGATGCCCAATTACTTGGGAATATGGGCGCCTTCCGGTTGGAAACCATTCTCGTCGGCGACGTAGTTCACTGTATATTTAACCCCATCAGCTCCGGTATACGAATACGTTCCTCGAACGGAGATTGCCTCGTTTTCACTTCCGGCATTATTCAATTGGCCCTGCTCGTTGGCGGAAATTCCATTGCTTGTTTCATAACTAATGACAGAAAGTGCACACGCAATTATGAATCGATTCACCAGAAGACATCCTCTCATCTGTTCCACGACAACAATTATTCCATCATTCTAACAACCATAGTTATGTTAATATTTAGTAGATAAATTGTTTAGAAAATTATACATATTATACCAATCAATATATAAATTATAGGTTGTAGTTTCATAAAGATACATTAATATTGGTAATAACAGCGTGTTAATCATTTTCAAGCAACATATTGGAATCATTAAAATCATGCAAAACTATTTAAATAAATAATTAGTGATTTTTTTTTTAAATTTTCAGATAACATAGATTGTTTCAGTCGCATCAAATAAACCAATGTTATTATATTAACGAAGACAATAAATATTTTATAATTTTACAACCAGTTTTCACGCAACACAAATGATATTAATTGTATGAATTAGTTATCAAATAAATGAGTGAATCTTACAGCCAGTTATATCCATCTACGCCAATATTTTCCAATTCGCTTTTCACAATTTGAGCATCTTTGTCGGCTCCTTGCGGCGCGGCCAAAACAATCGTGGCGAGTGCGAACAGGGCGATAAACTGGAAGATTAATTAATTTTACAATAATATAGGTACGTAACCAAAACGGATTTTCTTCTGCACTGACCACTTTCATGTTGTTCTTGATGGAAAATCGGCGATGCGTTTGATAGCTAAAATATCTAATAACTGACGACTGCTTCGACAATTAGCGCTTTTATATGCTTACTCCAAAGCTATTTGTGCAATTGCATCTTCATTACTTCTTCTCCTGCATACCTTTTTTTTTTCTCTCCACAACCGCATCCTACTTCTTACTATGTAACCTTTTGGAACTCGTTTCTCTCCGTTTTATTTCATTTATTTATTTATATGTTAATGTACCCTCCTTGTACACACATACACACTCATATTTACATACATACATACATAAACACACACACAATTGATATTAATGCTAAAAACAGAGATGCGCTTCTTTCGCGTTGCATACGGAATGCACAATCCGCAATTTCCATTCCAGTCGCGTCGAGCGCCGTAATCGGTGGCAAATCGAGATGAAATTACACATGCTTTAATCACGTCCATTTCATACCTCGATTGGTTATTAGTCGACATTAATTATGCATAATGCAATATATTTTGCTCTTTGAAAATTCATTATTTCTCCTCATTAATGTTAAGTAATTTTTTTATTAAGATTAATATTTAATAAATCAATGTATTATATTTTATTTTAATAAAAATCTTACGAAATAATAAGATAATAAAATATTTTATATATATTTGACTAATATAAATTACGAATTTTTAAATTATATTTTTTTATTATTTGAATGAAGGGTGGTTACCGTAGTAATGAAATAAGAATATAATTACAACAATTGTTTTATTAAGATACTATTTACATAATCAAGATCAAATTGAGGAAAATAGGTGCATTTATTGTTCTGGTTGTGGGATGTGAGCTCCTTGTGGTTGGAAACCGTTCTCATCAGCTACATAGGTTACAGTGTAGGTGACACCATCTGGGCCAACGTATTTGAATTCACCCCTGACGGCGATGGCTTCGTTCTCGGTACCGGCGTTGATTACTTGTCCTTCCTCAGAAGCAGCGATTCCGTTGCTGGTTTCGTATCTAAATATTGTACAAGATTTAATATCGTTGTAAAGATTCCTTAAATGCTTTAATTACCCGTATTTGTATCCTTCAACTCCAATGTTGTCAGAGTCGAATTTTACGATGTGGGCATCCTTGTCTTCGTGTTGTGGAGCAGCCAAAGCTACGGCAACGAGGGCGGCGAAAGCGACGATCTAGAAGGCATTTATTAAATTGTGTTGCCCTAAACAAGTGAAACTAGTCAACTTACGAATTTCATGTTGTTGGTTGATGTTTACAAGTCTATTGTGAACTGTGAAGAATCATAGTTTTGACAATCTTTTATACGGTGAATCCCCCACCTTGATGTCATCAAAAATTCATTATAAAATAGACTAAAACTATCTAATATTATAATATTCAACTCTTTAATAAAAAAAGTGTCTTTCTTATATAATATGGAAACATCAGTAGATTGAACACTGAACATCTGCATTGCATTAAACATCAATATTACATGATGGAAATTGATTTAGTGTAAATGGATTAATGGATTATTTGAAATTATAAAAACGAGAGTTGCTAGTGTTAGAGTTAATGAAATATTTATATTAAGATAATTATATTGCATATATACCAAATCAAGATAATTCAAAGATTAAGAAAGATATTAATGCAAATTGAGAAAGCAAAGCCAAAATAGTTTTTAATATTATTAAAAATATGTGTTTTTAATGAAAGAAAAATTATATATTAATTTAATTTAATTTAAAATAAACACATTGTAATGTATCGTTTATATTACTTATTTAAAATTTAATTACAAAAAGTTGATAAAAAAGTAGATAATTAATTATCTTCTATACTTGCAATAATAAATCGAAGAGATGGTATTTGAAAAATCATCTCAAAGTCAACAACTTTAGACAACTAGTTTTTTTCTTCTTCTAATTAATGCATATCCATTTCGACATGTTCTCAGCACTTGTTTATTTGACTCTCCTCTATATTATTTAACTATTTTAATGGGATTGTCGGGGTTTTGAATAAGTATTCATGGATAATGAAGGTCAGCTCTTATAATTAAAAAATATTATATACACATTTGTATTGGTACTAATTTGTATCAAAGGGTTGTTGAATAAAGTGTAAATGTCCAAGTATGCAAATGATTTTTTATGTTTTCAAATATATTGAATATTTCAATATATTTTCAGCACTTCAAAACACATTTAGAACAACTTATACATATTTTAGTTTAACACATTATGTAATTGCCACTCTATTTGTTTTAAGTTGAAAAATTAAGATATTGTTTGTAAAGAAATTAATATTCTAAGTAGACATCGATTGACATCTTTCAACTATATTTATTTTATAAATAGTCCTAATGTTTATTAGTCATTAGTTGATAAAGTCAGAATGCTTTTTATTGATTTGTCAAATGTCAAATTATGTTTTCAAAATAATGTTTTGTGTATCAAAATAATATAGATTAGATTGATGTGATTTAGAAGAAAAAACTTGTGTAGATTTGAGAGGGAAATATTTGCAATATTACTTGTTTCCATTAAGAAAAATTCAAATATATGAAACAAACATTTTATTGGAATACTATTTACAACAGGAAATCAATGTCGAAGTCAAAGGGTATGTTTAGTGGTCAGCTTTTGGGATGTGTTCGCCTTGTGGTTGGAAACCATTCTCATCGGCGATGTAGGTTACAGTGTAAGTGACACCATCAGCACCAACGTATTTGAATTCACCACTGACGGCTATGGCTTCGTTCTCGGTACCGGCGTTGATGACATGTCCTTCCTCAGAAGCGGCGATTCCGTTGCTGGTTTCGTATCTAAATATTTAATTTGATATTAGTACAATAATTGTGCAAATGATGAAGTAATAACAGTACCCATATTTGAATCCTTCAACTCCAATGTTCTCAGAGTCGAACTTCACAACATGGGCATCCTTGTCTGGATGTTGTGGGGCAGCCAAAGCTACGGCGACGAGGGCGGCGAAAGCAACAATCTGCAAGAAACATTATTATCCATTGCTTAATTGGTAATTAACGAATTGTAACTAACGAATTTCATGGTTGTTGATTGAGTTCGAGTGTGTGTAGAACTGTGCTCATCCGTTTGATTAGTTAATCTTTTATACTGTCGAGATTTGTCCAGATGCACTCTCTCTTTTAGTCTCATGATTATCAAATTATTATATGAGCATTTCAAGGTTTAACCCTAGTCAGTTTTTATATCATTTGTGCATAATAATTTTAATATTGAAACATTAAAGTGGATTCTTGTTTTTACATGATTTCAAGTTTTTTTTGTTATAAAAATATTAGCATATTTCTTTCATTTGCTAACTAAGAATAGAAGAATAATATAGGATGAAAATATTCTGAAAAAATTAATTGTTCATTAAAATTGATTTTAGATTAATAACAAATCAATGTAAATAAAATGTATTTCTAAATTAACAATATAAAAACTTCCAAATAAAGTTACCATTAATTACAGTGTTATTCTGTTATAAAGATTAAATCAATAAAAATAACATTTAAAGTATATTCATCATAAAATATACATTAAGTTGCTGAATCGGATGTTAAAACTTGTTACTCTTCCTAGAAAATCATCCATTATACTAAATTAATTCAAAAACTAGTCGCATTAGATGAATTATATCATAAATCAAGCAAAAACAGAAGTATGTAACCAAACATTCGTTATGTTCATAGTTTGTACAGAGTGACTGACAGACTTTATTTTTCGTATGTGCAAGGGTCAATGACTTTCAATATGTTTTTTTTATTTACAAAATGTATAACTAATTTGAATATATATTATTTAAAGACTAAAATATTCATACTATAAAATAAAAACATTTCGATTCATCATTATTTTGAAAAAGAAAAAATCATTGATGTAACCTAGGTAATGGAGGGACATTGTTATATAAAATAGAATAAAAACGTGCTTAAGTGAGAAATATAATAACTAGACTTATAAAGTTTGATAGGAAACTTGTAATATTTTTGCCTAAATAGAATTTTAGTTTATATTATTGTATCTATATCAGCGTTTTTCAACTTATGTATCGTGACCCAATCAATACATTAAATGATTAATGTGTAGAGAAATGACAGCTGTTACCATGCATAAAAAAACGCAGTGACGTTAATATTTGTAGTACAATACCATTATAAACTATTGGTTTGCAGTAGAAGTACAAATTAAAATGTTTGGTTGAGAAATTATGTAGTACTTCTATTCATGGTTTATGTCACATTTTCATCTTAGCGACAAAAGTTGAGGTGTGCAGATTCAAAGAATAAATAAACTAAATATTTTAAGATTCAACAATTTATTTAGCTACTATTTACATGAGAATATCAGGATGGAAAATCGTTTTTATTTATTGTTCTGGTTGTGGGATGTGAGCGCCTTGTGGTTGGAAACCGTTCTCATCAGCTACATAGGTTACAGTGTAGGTGACACCATCTGGGCCAACATATTTGAATTCACCCCTGACGGCGATGGCTTCGTTGTCGGTACCGGCGTTGATTACTTGTCCTTCCTCAGAAGCAGCGATTCCGTTGCTGGTTTCGTATCTAAATATTGTACAAGATTTAGTATCATTGTAAAGATTCCTTAAATGTTTTAATTACCCGTATTTGTATCCTTCAACTCCAATGTTGTCAGAGTCGAATTTAACGATGTGAGCATCCTTGTCTTGGTGTTGTGGAGCAGCCAAAGCTACGGCAACGAGGGCGGCGAAAGCTACAATCTATGAACAAAGAAATAAAAAGCATGATTTAATATTATGCTTTAATTAGAATAATGGTACTAACGAATTTCATGTTGTTGTTGTGATGTTACAAACTATGTTGAACTATGATCTAATAGCCAGTTGCTTCAACTTATATAGCTCTTCAATCTACTCTCGCTCCCCTCTCAAACAGATAGTTCTTGTTTATTTGAGATTAGAACGCATCAATTTAAATATTCATTGATAAATATATCAAAATACAATAATAACACTATTAGAATGTCATTGGATATTACATTTCTGCTGTAAATAAAAATAAATCTTTAAGAAATTGCAAATAATTATAATGGCTCAATAGCCACAGTATTTTTACCCCATTTATTATTATTTTTTGTTAGTTTAATAAAATAAAACATTTTGACTATATTTTATGTATATAAATTTGTAGGGTTTAACTATATCTATGGGCAAAGTTTAATTTGTTTTTTTTTATTCTAACGCGGAAAAGATTATGTATATTGTAATTATGTTTTTCTTGATATATTAATTTATTCTATATTCAAAAATATGTTTTATATTTCAATAATCAAATATTCTAAACACAGCTATAAATAAAACACTGTTTTTTTTATTAATAGCGAATAAATGACAACTAAAATGAAGATGGATATTTTATTACATTTTTTTGTTAATGAGGATGTAACATAGCGATTGCGTTGTGATCTTCTGGTGAAGGTCTTCAATGAAATTTTTGATGGTGGGGTTTGGAGGTGACAAAAGTTGTGAGATATATATAATCGGACGAAAACGAAGATGAGCATAGTTCAATTCCCCAGAACCAATTCAACATGAAATTCGTTAGTATTTCGAAGTCCAGTATACAATTTATATATTAATATTATTTATTTCGATGCAGATCGTAGCTTTCGCCGCTCTCGTTGCCGTGGCTTTGGCCGCCCCACAACACCAAGACAAGGATGCCCACATTGTCAAATTCGACTCAGACAACATTGGCGTCGAAGGATACAAATACGGGTTAGTTAGCTATAAGTTTATTGCCTTCTTGTGTGCTAATGTGTGAGCAATATTTAGATACGAAACCAGCAACGGAATCGCCGCCTCTGAGGAAGGACAAGTAATCAACGCCGGTACCGACAACGAAGCCATCGCCGTCAGGGGTGAATTCAAATACGTTGGTGACGATGGAGTTACTTACACTGTCACCTATGTAGCTGATGAGAACGGTTTCCAACCACAAGGTGCCCACATCCCACAACCAGAACAATAAATTGATCGACTGCAATGTGATATTATGAAAGAAAAACGAAAGCAATAAAAAAAACAATTATTAGATTATAATAACGTTGAATTTTTTTAAACACAAATTCTTCTATACCTGCCATTCTCAAACGATTTCGGTTTCCGCCTCAAGTCAAAACTTTGATCTCTCTCAGGACAAACTTTATGTTAATAGTATGGGAATCACTGCTCTATACACTATACGCTACAAGCACTACGCATAACAAGTAATTCGCATAACAAGCTTAACGAGTATTTGACGTTACAAGTAATAATTAGAACAAATTATGCTCATTATGTGAGGTTCCACTATACAGTGGAACGAGCATAATCCAAAATTTCCGGATTTTTACTCGTATAGTGAAACAATGTTCCCCATATAAACTAATGTAATATATACGATAATGCAATATGGAATAATTTTTCTTACAATTTATTTTGCTCGTTAAGCGAGGTTCCACTCTATATCCAAAATTATTGCTTTTTTTAAATTTTAAATGAAATTTCTGCCCTACAATTCTACAAATATTTAGTTGGTATCAATTGAAGACTAAAATATTAAAAATATGGAAACAATATAATATATTAATATACACTTGATAATAATGAATATAGTAGTACTATTAAAATATAACGAAAAATTTAATTGAAAAAACGTGTTTCATCCATTTATGTAATATTGCATATATCCTACTTTATAATCTACAAAATGTGTTGAAATAATAACATTTTGTAATGTACACTATAAACTATATAAATAAAATTCCGTTTCATTTCGCATGCGAAAAATTTGCATGAATTCGCATATAATTAAATTGTTAACAAACCTCATGAAACATAAGAATGTATAATTACTATTTATTTTTTCTTATTAATTAAAACTTTTATAAGTTTTTTCTAATAAATATCTCATTTTTGAGATTTGTAATTTAAAATTAGCAAAACTAGATTGTTTTTTTTATTGCATTTTAAATTTTAATTGCAGAAATTTGTTTAAAATTAGAATATTTCTATTATACAATGCCTTTCTTTGTGAAACCGTGTTTATTATGTTGTCAACATATTTTTTTTATATTAAGGAATTTGGTATTTTCATCTTTCTATTATTTTTTTTGTTATTTTATACATAATTTAACATAAGCTACAGCTTATATTTTTTTTTTCAAAATGGATGAACAGAATACATTATCTTCATTAAGTATTAGTGTCCTTTTTTATTTTATTTTTACCTAATTCGTAAAGCTATATCAGATGATAGATTACTTTAATAATAATAAATAAATAAATAAAAAAAAATTGTTTTTGAGATTTATTTAAAGTATTCAATTAATATTATAAAAATATATTTCTTAAATCTGTGTACTTGACCTAAACGTGCACGCCATTCAAATACAATTTGAATATGACTTTAATAGTCATGTGGGAATCACGCATATTGACATGTTGAGGAAAACGGCAGAGCAGTACCTCTTCTTAAGACTTTTGTTAATCACATCCACCACACGATGCTCCTGTTCTACAGTACTATGTGGTTCACGAAATTCTAGCTGGTGTACCGGAATGAGGCGATTAACAAGCACCCAGGCCCCAGTCTTCGCAGCAATAAACAAATTGGTTAGATAAAAAGAGGCAGTAGGATGATTGTTCTTTAGGAAGAGGCCGCCGCGTTCGATGGTTTTCCAGGTCTGGTGATGAGTTTAGGCCACCTTCCACTGAGCTGAAAATAGTCTAAGGATTACGTTGTAAATGAGTGTGATTAACTAATGCCAGTACATAGGTATTTCCGCCCTTTATAAAACTTAACTTAACTTAACATAGAAAAATGAAGTAAAAACGAATTAACTGTTAAAATATCACTAAATTTGGTATAAACACTTATAATGCAGTAGACACAATCGATTGTTGTGTGTATATTCCAGGAAACCTAAAAACATTTAATATCTCTTCTTTTTCATAATATTGTAAACTTTCTTCATCATCGGACCGATCTTTGGTTTAGATGCAGTTTTTACGACCTTGCTTAAGTTATTATTATTATTATTAATAGGTCTCACATCAGTGGATGAGAGTCTCGTCCTGGCGATACGCTTTTGTTGTGGAGCATAATTTTTTACTTCTT
>NW_017096117.1:46846-48320 GCF_001412225.1 Nicrophorus vespilloides | reverse complement strand
AAAAATATCGACAACTATAGTTGCAACTTCGTTTGGACACACAGACTTCAGCGGTCGCAAAAAACAATATTTTGTTTTATAATCTTCGTAGCTAAATATGTACTTGTAATCTCCGTCGTAATGAGGCTTAACATCTATTATATCCAAACGACATCTGGAATTCATCTCTTGGTACATAATTTCATCGAAGCTCTTCATGGCGGTATTTTTTTTCGGCAGACAAGCTTTACAAAATGATAGATACAACTGGATAATATCGATGGTAATATTTACGTATTTGTATTTTAATTCGTTAAACATACTTTGGCAATCGCCATGGTTCAAACGGATATGCGATTCTTGTAAAATGCTATAAATCTCTTCCATGTACACGTAACATACAATTCTCGTACTCGCGTTATTAGCTGGTATAAGCCTACTTTCCCCATCGATTATCGCAACTTTGTACATTTTTACAAGTCTTCGTCCCTTCGAATCGCTAAAATCATTATTCCTGGCCTTGGCAACTCGACATAACACTTCCTTGTATTCACTGTAGTCGTGTATTTTCATGGAACTTATTTTAACCACTTTGTTCAGGGCTTCGTCAAATTCACTTTTGAAATCCTCCATTATCGCAGTATACACTTAAGTGCTAATAACTGAACACAAATCAATTGTTTAAAGTAATGTCACTGACGTATAGTGTCACTACGCACATAACCACAATGTTACTTAACGTTTTTTTTAATGTCCGTATTATTAAGATACTAGGGCCACGATAAGCATAATTGTATACTTCAACTGGAATACTTTTAAACGTTTCCAAATTAATACGTCAACTATTCTGTATAAAAATACACTAATTGACAGTTTTGGTTCACTTACTTGTCAGAATGATACGCCATCTACAATACTGTTATGGAAGCTCGAAACACAGGGGCGTAGTTTATTACATATTATGCCATATTTTAGAAATTATATAATTTAAAGTAACTTATTTTGATCGATAAATCGTGATCCATAAAAAAATAGTTTTTATTTGATATCAAAAAAAGAAGTGCGAAATTTACAAAAGTACAAAAAGTTCTTGTATGTATCATCAAGAATAATAAATATATTTGTGCAAATGATATATATATATATATTAACTAAAACATATTATAACAAAATATTAGAAGTATAGTATTAGTACTATAGTACTAGAAAATACAATACATTTTAATTTAGTTTTGTACCAAAAGATGGCGCCTGTAAAATACAATAGCATACTAACACATGCTGCAAATATGTTCGTAACATATTACCAACATACTGTAACTATCTTTAATTTTATTCCAAATTCAATTATAATAAATAATAGTAATTTTTATTACAATCGCTATTCATTAATACTAATAAAGACATGTGTTTATTATTTCATAATTTTTTTATTTATATTTTAAAGATAATTCAATAAATAATATTATAATAAAGACTTTTTAAAATATTTTGC
>NW_017096117.1:0-46830 GCF_001412225.1 Nicrophorus vespilloides | reverse complement strand
CAAATTTGTTACTACTCTACAATCTGTCGCCAACAGGCTATGATCTTAAAAAAAAAGTACATCGATTGTTTGAGGTTATGTATCTTATTATAAAATATCAATTATCTTACAAAAATATTATACAAGAAATAAAAATGTTATTAAAATTAATTTTGTTCTTTTAGTTAAAATTATCTTAATTTAATCTCATAGGGATTCAAAACAAAAAATCAATAAATATCGAATTAACATAGAAAAAGTCTATTAACATTTAAAAGACATATAAAGGATATTACATTACATTATTTGCATGTCCTCCTTTTCTCATTATATAAATTTTATTGATGTAATGAACTGCGCGCCATCTGCAATTAAACTTTAAAGTTTTTGACAGTTTGTCAATGCAGAAACTCAGGAACGTACTCTACCATTCTTAAAGTGGGTTATAACAAAGAAATATTATATTATTTATTACATATTTAAAAATCATTTCTATGCAAGATATTTCATCATTTTAACAAAAAAAACTGGTATTACTATATTTATTAAAAATATAAATATATACGTTTTGTTAGAAATAAAAAAATATGATGTATTTGTATATGTGATATTATTTAAATATCTTCTATATAATACGGTTATTTTACTTGATAAAAATATCTACAGATTTATATTTGGATCATGGCTCCTACAAAGAGGTCAGGATGAAAAAAAAAGTAGGCAACCAAAGTATCTTAACTGTACCAAAAATATTTTCTTTAATTGTTCAAATGCTTTCAATGATAGTAAAAGATATTCTTAAAATAAACTACATTATAAAGAGCATATTATTTAATAGTAATAGTTTATATGTATTAAATATATGGTATAGTATTTACAAATGTTAATAAAATTAATCTATTTATTACATATTAATTAATAAGTACTTAATTAAATATTTTGTTTAAGTAATAAATATAATTTAGTTAACTTACCAATCAATAATACTTCAACAAGGTGACTTGAATATGGTAGTTTCATTGTTCAGAAATGACAGAACATTAAAAAATAGCCTCGTCGATTGGTATTGTTAGTAAACGAACGAAAATAACGAATTAAAGAAAATATATTTATAAATATATTTAAAAAAAATGCGCAATCTATTGTTTAATGCAAAAAAAAAACTGTGTTACAATAATATGAATACATTTTATAATTTCTTTCTTTTAAGTTATTAAATTTTCATAATAAGAGCACCAAAAATGTAAGCTATTTAAACTCAAAAGTTCTTACAATTAACTTTTTTAATATATATATAATATATTTATATTTTTTTTGTTTAAATTTAAAATAAAAGTGTAAAGTTTAATTCGAGAAACAAAACAAAATAATAATAATTAAGAGAAACGAAAGAACGAGAACACATAAGACAACTTAAATAAATAATTTGTTCTATCTAAATACAAACTTTAAAAAATAAATAAATAAAAAAATACATAAATAGATTTTCCATACTGACACTGAATAAAATTAGAAGTTGCAGAAAATCGTCCGTTCTTTTTTTAATTATTTTTTTTTGCGACCGTTAGGAATCGACGGACAAAAACAGAACATAATAACAAAAACATAATAACTATAAAGAAAAGTTTAAGTACGTAATGTTTTATAAAATAAAAAGCTATTCCTCTTTTTTTCCCTTCCTCTTCGTTTTCTTGTTTCCTTTTTTTATGTGCGCTAGGAGGTAAATAACATCAAAGTATTAATTCTTAGAAAAGTTAGTCACAAAACGTGTTATTCTTCTATTCTCTTGTCGGTTTCCCTGTTTTTTTTTTCCTTCTTCATTTTCCATCCTTTTGGGTGCGGTTCCAGTTTCACGTTCACATCCACTCTTCACCTTTGCTTCAATGACATCGATTTTTTCATCAATAACAAACTTTTTTTCTTTCTTCAAATTAAACAAAATTATATTTAACCCGGTTATACAGTCTTTAATAATCCTTCTATTATTATTATTTTTTTATATTTCTCTTTAACAAACAAGCTTGAGGCATGGTTCACAGAACCAAACAGTCTCTTTCTCTGTTCAGCCGGGATACGGGCAGTAGAGTCCACCCACTAAATTTACGAATCACTAGTCTGAGCTCGAGCACAGTCTATCAGTCTTAAAAATTCCAAAGTTTAAGGCATGGTTTATTTACTGCTGTCACAAAATGAGAGTATTTCAATTATATAACGAGTGTGTGGGGGTGTATGTTTGTATATTGTTTAATTGTGTACAGTTGACGAAAGGGAAACAACTGCGTGTAAAGTAAAGACAAATTGGCACCATTGTATTATTTTTTTAAACATTCTGTGTTTGATTAGAGACAACTTATACATAAATGTGTATGTATATTTATATAACTATACAAAGAAACAAAAAAAACTGATAGGCTATGTTTAACTCAATGTCGAATAGGTAAAGTGGGAGTCCTTGCTTACATTCGGAGCGCACACTTTTTTTTTGCTTGTAATTAAAAAATCTATGCGGATGTTCCGTTTACGAGCTCCTCGTTTGGCTTCGGGTCGTTGCGGCGGGAAGGCGGTGGTTTGTTAGAACGCGATTTCGATTGGTGCGTCTTCTGCTGATGGGTGGTCTCTCCGTTGTTGGCGACAACATGCTGATCTCCGTTTCCTCCTTGGTGGTTATAGACTAAAAAGCAAAGAATAAATCACGATTAAGTAATCTCGTCATCATGTATTAAGAGTACCAACACGCAGCAATAGATAAAACTAAACAAAGAAATATCATGGTGAACCATTCTAGCATTAGTGCAACGTTAAATCATTACTTACAGTCGCGTCTCAGACATGGTTAAAGTGAATTAAGTATAATAATCATGCATACATATTTGAAGCGTTACTATTACTACTTAGGTCTATATACCTGCAAGGTTTCTCGAGTTCGTTGGTGTTTGACTTCGTTGTCTCAATTTACGTCGCCTCCTGCGCTGAGGACCACCCCATGTCACAGCTTCAACACTCGATACCGACTCTAAACAACCCCTTACTATATACACCATAGCTTTTCATAATTAACGCATACATTGGAATGTTATCTGTTCTTCGCTACTCATACTAGAATTCCTTTTTTTTCTTCAATCGCTGTGTTTTTCGGAACATATCAAAGTAAATAAGATACGTAAAATAAATCATCAATGTTTTAATTTCAAATAAATTGTCCATTTTTTGTTACAAGTTAATATTTCAATAAACTGTAACCCTGACCTATTTTTCTCGCACTCACTTAAAATATATCCTTATCATGTATTTTCCATTCCATCTCTTTTTCCGAACAAAATAGTTTATCTTTTTATGTGAAGACCTACAGGTCTGCAAATTCTTAGGGGTAAATTAATATATTTTAGGATAATAGGTAAAAAAAATAACAATTAATCTTATTCAGATTTCAATTTCAACTTGGTGTAGTAAAATTTGTATGTGCACTATAAATATTATTTGAGTGCAGAAAAAACAACTATTAGTTAGTTCTACAACATAATTCGTAAAAATAAATTCCGTGTCGAGATTATATCTATTATTTATCTAATTAGCACTTATTATAAAGTACACGTTAATTGACTAGGAATATTTTTCATTCTACATTTGTTAATAACTAAATAATATATGGACAATAGTTTTACAGCAGTTCTCTAAGCATAAAATCAGCATAATCACACACAATTGTCATTTAAATAAATCTCCGTTAAATATAATAAACCGATTAAAGATTACAAGTTATTTTTCGTAGAAAGTTTTAGATAATGAAAGTAAATAGTGCGCACGCGCATAAACTTAACTGGAACATTGAATACATACTAACAATGCTGGATTGATTAGTTATCTCTGAATGTTCGTAAAGTTGACTATATTTGATTGCGGGTTTTATCGTAAAATGTACGATTTGTGAACAAGTAACATTCCAATAAATTGAAGATTTCATACATGCAGTCTTTTTTATATTTATGTTTTTACTTAAATTCGAATCTACTGCGTTCCACATGCTTTAATTTAAGAAATATACGAACCTTCAAACAAAATCTTATTAAGAGAATAAGACTTAGTTTTTGGTACTGTTTTCCGTGGATTGGTAAACTAAATTTGAACAGACTTACCTCTATCAACACTAGACACTTCTTGGCTATCCAGAACAGTTTCTTCGTCGTCCGTGGTCCTACGCCTGTCGTCCCTTCGGGTATCCCTGCGTCCTCTACCCCTCTGACCGTATTGCCTAGGCACGTCTCCAACTCTTTCGTCGGCGGTGTCCGGAGTCTGATGACGCGATCCTACACATAACGTAAACTATAACATTTCGTTTCGAAAATTCATTTCAGAATAGATGAAGAGACAAAGTGTGAATAGAAAGTACATACAGAGTCATTTGACACCCTTTAAGCATTAGGCACATGCAAAGCGTGATACGATATTAAAATTATTGCGTACGTATTAGTGAGATGTTATTGAAATAAAAAATGATGAACGAAACCAAACAAAACGTTTAACGCTGAAAGGGTACCAACGAGCTCTAAATTCGAAATAAAAACACAGAAGTTCAGTTTTTCTATATTAATTTATATTTCTAAAAAAAATCTTTCACAATAAGATACGACAAGAGTAAGAAGCCAGTCTTATTTTCTTCGGCAGTCGCTAAGTGCCTGAAAGATGTTAACAAACTCACAACAGCAGTTTCAACATTTTGATCCGTTTTAAATGTTACTCGTATTTCATCATCTTTTCTTTCATCCTTAACTTTTAACAAGGCAATTCGTTATATATAACCAAAAAATATATGGTTTCATATATATAAAAAGTGACTTGGCTAAGAGTTTTGTTGACTCGTGTACCCTTCCAGTTATGTCAAGACAATATTCTTTTTTTTTCTCATAAACTTCTTTCGTAGTACAACCACAAACTCGGGTTTACTAACTTTCGAGTGCGTCGCTTTCCTATAGTTCTGAAACCATCGGAAGACGCGCACCGAATACTAAACAAATATAAAGACAATATTTATTACCACTGGGAGGTGCAGTCTACTGAATTTTGCATAACGCGAACAAAACAAATGTTATTTTTTTTTTAATAAAAAACGAAAACGAAATAATAATAAAGTAAATAAATTGAGAACCGTCTGCGCCCCCCATTTACAATTATATATATATCCATTAAATTATGTTTCATACGTCTGGGAAATCTGTTGTTCCCACTTAAAATATGTACGCCAAAATGTTAGGAAAAAACAAAATAAAATAACTAAAGATTAATTACTGGTAACAAAAACAAAAAGTAAAAAAAATTGAGAATGTCAAAGTCATTAATGCTCAAAATATTTTTCCGAACATTTGTAAAGATTATTTTGAACAGTTTTTGGAAAAAAAAAATCAAAATCGATATAGGAAATGCACACATCCAAATCCAATATTATGTACAAAGAAAATAAGGTGTAAAAAATGCTGCTGAATATAACAAAAAATAATAATACAGAAATATTAGATGTTAAGTTTTGGCAAAAAAAAAAAAATAATAGTGAAGCGTTATTTTGAACAATTTTGTAAACGTCAAAGCACATCAAGATTTAAAAATCTGTTCCATCATAATCGTGTATTATAGTAATTTTCTTCTTTTTTTTTTCATCATAGTAGAGAATTGTTTTTTTTCATCGTGTAATAGTAAAAAAGTCGTCAGCCGGGTCAGTCTATAAATGTCGCTTGCGAATCTCTGGCTTTATGCACCGATCAGTCTTCAGTGAAAAATTGAAAAAACAATTCAACGAAAGTAAAGTTATCATACTTGTATCTTATTGTGAAAAAAAAAATAACGAGCAAAGAATTAAAAACAATAGCAGCAATTGGTATTGAACGAGGAAACTAATTTGAAAGACAAATGGTGCATAAAACCGGGAGAAACTCCGATCAGAATTTTACATTGCAGCAAAATGGAAGAGGACCACGTGTGTGGCCTGTAAATCACTTGTGTTCCCGATCACCGCCGGCCGCGGTGTCTATAGCATTACGACCGCGGTTCGGCCTTTCCCTACCGCCGCCCCTCGGGGGTCGACCGTTTGTTGTGGGATGGCCCCTATTACCATTATTGCCGCCTCCGTTTCCGGCTGTCATCGGCCTTCGCTTATCAACATTATTAACATAATCTGAGATAGTACTACCGGTGTTGTAACGCTCGTGACGTGTGGATCCTCCTCTTCCGCGCGATCCGCGACTTCTCATAGAGCCCCTTCCTCGGTTGTTACCATCCGCGTCCGAATTATACGCACGATCGTCACGTCTTCTCGACATCGGGAGATTTGGTAATGAACCCATGACGCTGCCCTGCATGCTACGTAACTGCTGATCGATTTCCAACTTCTCCTGTCGAAGTTGTTCTACGTCCTAAACAAATAAACACAAACATACTCATATAAGTTGGTGTAATTACTTCCAATAAAACATTATTTTTTTCTGGACACATCGGTTGGGAATTATAGTCTGATAATTAATAATTCCCTTATTTCAATTAATGATAATTAATTCAATAGAAGTATTACACAATTCGTTTAAATACGTCGGTTAATCCCAAAGACACTGTACGTTCGTACGGACATTTTTACGCTTACATAATACAAATATATTTACGAGCATACTTAAAAAAGAATGTTCGTTAAGTATGAGCTGATTGTATGTTGTTGTTAATAATAATTTATCAACTATCTACATACACAATGCAATATATTATAATAGAACTATCCCCTCGGAAATATAATATATTTATCTATCTGATGCTAATCATTATGCAAACTTGCTATCATATATTATTGCCATTTTTGTATTTGCGCACATTTTATATTAAATAAAATATGTGAATAATTCTAATAAAGATATAGGTTGTATACAGATACATAATATGATGAAAATAAGTTGTGCAATATTTAATAAAGTAAAAAATATATGATATAGCCAAATGACCTAATTCTGATATGGAATGTATTATGTAATTATTAAATTAAAAAGTATAGTGATTTTAATTGTATACCTATCAACAAATATTATTATCAGATATTATTTTGAAAACAAACGTTACAGGAAAAAAAGTAATATTTAAAAAAAGTAAATCTTATTAAAGAAATTTAATAAAGGAAAGGATCATAAAGACTTAAGTTGGTCTAAATTGAGACAAATACAATATGTAATAAAAAATTTAAAAATCATAGATGAAACAATACATCAGATAAAAAAAAGTCTCTAAAAAAACTTAAGTTATTACTTATATAGATCATTCCAAATATTTAAATGTGAGCAAATTTAAAGAATTCGAAACAATCTAATAAGTTAAATTTATTTTCGTTATTCAGACTTTAAAAAATATAGATGCACAATACTGAAATTGCAAATTGCAATTATTGTGTTTGAGAAAATATGAAATTGCTATTTAGGAGTTCTCGATTAAATGATTTCAAGGTTGCGTATCATGATGACTCATTGATAAAACTACGTATTAAAAAGATTATAATAAGTATTCCGTCACTTTGTTTATTTACTAGAGCAATAAGTCTCAACACTGATCACATTGTAACATAATACAATCTTATTTGTTATTATAGTTATTTCAACATATTCATCAAAACAGCGGAAAAAAGATCTATGGTCAATAGTCCTTTGCAGCAGTTAATCTTTTATTTTATTATTGTGAATGAAAATGTTTATTTGTTTACTGTTGCAAGATTATTTTTGTCAAAATAAAATGATCTTAATACATTTGTATTAAGAATAATTTATATGTAAACATATTTCTTATATTTTATGGGCTATTTCCTATATTCCCGCTTTCAATATTTTAATATATCATAATCAAATATTTATATAAAATAATGGTTAATAACCATTCAGCAAAATGATTTATTGGTGAATGGAACACAAAACTATTATAAATATATTTCAGTAAATATTGTTTTTGCATTTAAAATAAAACAAACATATTTTTTAAAATAGCATTAAAAATTGCCATTATATAGAATTATAGAAAAATCGTTAAGTCATATCTTCTATAATTTAGTATTTTCAAATTGAAGGGTTAGCTATTTGAAAATAAGTAATATTTTAGATATGTATAAGATGACGATACTAATAGGTTGATAATTAATAAAAGTATAAATACCTTGAGATGTGCTAAGTGATATTCCAATAGCACTTTTGCATTGGATATACTTTCAACAGTTCCAACAAAAACAAAGGGAACCTGTCCCTCTTCTCTGGGCATCGTGGGCTGGGGTTCATTATCCCCCTCAATTTTAACCCGCACCTAAATAATGGAAATTGAATGTGATAAAGATTGTAACAAGTCGTGAATATTTACTTTACTTACAACGCCACTTTTATCAACAATCTCTTGAATGACCCTGCCATTCTTCCCAATCACTTTACCTACTAGAGCTCTAGGTACTTGCAGCGACTCTTCGCTATATTCCAGCATAGCACGAGCCTTCTTCACCGCTTCGTCACAATCCCCGTAGATTTTGAAGGTACACGAATTTTCCTCCAGCTCGATGTTCGTAATACCGTTCACCTTACGTGCCTGTTGGATGTTCACTCCGTGCGCACCGATAGCCAATCCCATCAAATCCTCCCTTACATTAAACTCATCGGAATACCTGAAATTGGTAACAAGAAAAAAATACACCTTCACCAGGTTTGCCAAACTGGAAAGCAACTATCTACCAGAATACACAACACACATATGTTCAATTTGACTCTAAACATGAACAAAAACTATCACAATTCGACATTTTAGTACTTTGTTGTATGTATAAAAATTATAAATCTAGTGCTCTTCAAATAAATAATATAAAATAAACCATTTCATGCACCAACTGAAACATTACTATAATTAGAACGTCTATTCGTCTAATTTTTAAAACTACAAAAGCAACAACGAAAATAAAACAGAAATAAAAAAAATAAACATCCTGGCTCATTATAATGGCGGATAGTATCTAGTACAATTAAATTGGAGTTGTTCTTATTTAAATGAAGGTTCATATATGGTTGGTTTATTTTCTCTTCCTCTGTGATTTGTAATTCATGCTCCATATTATTTCATTCTTATAATTAAATGATTATAATATGAGTAACTATTGTTGAATGAAAAGGTGGTTGGGGTTGTTGGAATGTAAAGATAATAATTGATAAAATAATAAATAACAAAAAAGATATGAACCCGCCAAGCGAGAGCCAGGACACAGAGATAATGTAACATGCTGGTTGCATCGTCTCACCTGGAGCCCGAACGAGCTGCCTCGTAATTAGAGACACGCTGATACATGGGCTTAAATTTGCTGAAATAGAGAAAAAAACACAAACTTCAAAAGTTACTAGGGACACTCTGGTCCTGGCTAATCGCAAACTTTAAAACTGAACGCGAAACAATTATTAATGTTGTTATTGAAAACGAAACGAGAATGTACATGAAAAACAGCTCTTTTCTTGAATCTTACTTAGATAGAAATATAAATAAATTTCATTTGGTAACTCACCCTCCAGCATTCGCGAGTTTTGTATTCTCCAGTTGCCTCACTGCCTCTTCAGTCCTTTTCATCAATAGCACTTTCTGTTGAAGACTACGGAAATGCATTTCTTGCACCATCGCAGCCCTTTTCTTACTAGTTTCACATGTTGAAATAACAACTAAATTACCTGTGTCAGGCTGATATCTAACCATTCCAGCATTAATTGCCTTTTGGAATTCTTTGTGAGTGTTTTCACCTTTTGCACTGCAAACAAACATTGTGTAAAATAAACATATATTGTTAATGAAATGATTCAGCACTTACTACTCCCTCACATCTTCAGGAACTTGGATTTCAAATTTGAAGAACATGTTTCTGTCTAGAGGTGGATTCATATTCTTATGACGTAGCCTATCACTATTAACAATCTCACTATAAGAATTATCCCAGCCCACATATTCCAGTACATAAAAATCGCCTTTCATCATCTGCAAATAAACTGGATTTAAAGAAGATGCTCTACTTTACGAAGCTGATTAATCACCTTAATTTTGCACTTCCACCAACCACTTGCTTCTTGTGTTGTTCCACCAGAGAACACCTCAACCTCCTCATTTTCCATGAACTCTTCAGTTTTTGATTCTGGTATGGGTGGGAACTTCAGCCTGGAGTAGGGAAACCTCGAATCTGGTTGCCAGCTAGGGACGAATGAACTTCATTCATCAGTGCAAAAATTTATTGACATTTTATTGTTAATTGAACACTCACCCATCTTCGAATTGTACCAATACATCTTCATCAAACACATCTAGAATGGTGCCCTGCATAATAAATAAAGAGAATTGTTTAATGACACAAGGTGAAAGTATTAAGGGAACTGTATAAACAATTACTGTATTTGGGAGGATCTGTCGTGCAGTATGAATTGACGATGTGCGTTAAGAGTGAAGAAGGCATGAATTATGAAGTTATTTTTAAAGATTCGGGAAACGCGTACAGTAGAGTTTCCTGGTGGAATTGTAATATGATACAGGAGGAGAACCTAACCTGCAGGGCGCGGATGGGCCCCGAGGGTTACCTAACCGGCGGTACCTTTCGGAGGCCGGCGTTTTGGGCGCGATGGGTGTGCGAAGGTGGCGGTGGGCTGGGTGTCACGCGGCCGAAGGGCCTGGTGATGATCGCATGCACACATGGAGGATTCACGCCCTGTCAAAACGGTCATGGCGTCAACGAAGGACCAACGTTTGGGTGAATCACATCGGTCGCACACCGGCAATGCACGCCGAAGTGGAGACCCGCGACCGGAAACTGTTCGACGGGAAGGACGCCGACGGTTCCGGGCCTGCGACCCGCGCTCCCCAGCCCACCAGGATAACATACTTTAGTTTATACAGACCTTATAAAGGGCGCCGTTTTCGCCGCATACTTCCACAACCAGGTCGTCCATGTTGTATCGGGCTTTCGGTGTGCAAACAGCCTTGAGTTGTAGAGAACGAGAACTGTTGCCGTTAAGCCACTAAATGACAGACAGAGAGCACAAGTCTAATACACAGAGACGCAGCGAGAGAGCGAGCGAGAGGGAGAGACAGAGAAGGAGCGCAAGCAAAACTGACAGCGCCAAAATGGAAAACTAATTCGGGGGAACTGGTTAGGTGTCCCGAGACCGGTGACCCTTTCTTCTCTTTATTGGGACTAGCAAAATCGCGAGGCGCCCTTTGTCGTACGGAAACGCCGCCGTCCACTCGTAAATTACATTCGGCTCGACTGGAACAATTGGAAACAATCTAGTCACTGAATTCTAGAAAGAACGTTCACTTTCACTATTGGCAGCACTGCGCCAAGACAAAACCGACCATATCTTCCATTTGTTTTTGGCATATACCGAGTGTCCCATTTAAACATAATCTACAACAATTACATTTATATTTAATTTTAGAGATACTTAGAGTAAACCAACTGAAATATCAGATTTTTTTTTCAACTCACGGCACGCTTGTAAATTTGCCGGGGCATAATGTTGATGTTTTCATTTTGTTATGTACACTTATTTTGCTTTGTACATTTATCCATCTAGAATCTAGATGAATTAAAGAATTTATTACTTTGTCAAATTATAAATAATGCAAAAACTTATTGACTAACAGTTAACGAGAAATTCTTCATATTTATTCAGATTTGTTAAATGAAAATTTTATTTAGTTACATATCTCAATGATAGGAGATATATGAAAACACATTATATTATGCGGTATTCAAAATAAATGTATTTTAAGTAATTTATATAATCTTATTATTTTCACTTAAAACAGAAGAAAATGATAATATTTATTTTAACAAATGAACACAACACAACACAAAAATAAGTACTTATTTTATGTGTCATATTAGTAATATAGTTCACATTATTTTTAGTAGCATAAACAGAAAATACTACTATCTTAATAATAGAAAACTTTCAGAATGTTATACAGATACATGTCTATTAAATATTTCTATGAAGATTTATATATATTTTATATCTATTTTAATTTAAACATAATTATTGGTCAAAACATTGACCAAAGGGCAAACGACTGACGTCTTTCCAACCGAATAGAATACATAGAGAATAAATAAAAAAAAATAATTAAAAAAGGCAGTATTTTTATATTGTTTCATATAAAAATAAAATTATAGTTTTTTTTTGCTCACTGATCTCTCAATTTCATTTAAAATGTATATAGTTTGCGTATTTGCTTTTACTATTTTACTATTATATAATTATTGACTAATATAGTAATTCTCTCTAATGAAATATAAATAAAGTGGAACTTCGCTTAACGAGCATAATCCGTTGCAAAATTTCCGGATACAATGTTCCCCATATAAACTAATGTAATATACGATAATGCGTTCCATTATGCGAGTAATTTTTCTTACAATTTATTTTGCTTTTTAAACGAAATGCTCGTTAAGCTTCCACTGTAATCATATTTCTCAAGACCAAATTCTAGAATTTAAATATTCAATATTGAAGGAAACCAGTTTTCAAATGTACTTATATGAAATACATGAATAGAATTTTAATTGTTTCAAATCCTATTTTACATCTACAAAACAATTTGCAGTTTCATAACTGTGCAAATTTATTATGAAGTAATTAGATTAATGTAATCTAATGTAAGTAATGTAAGTGTAATCTTCAGATTGATAATAGTAACTGAATTTATTAGAATTCTGTTGATTAATAAAATATTTACATCAGTCAACAAGAAACAAATATTCTTGACACACCCACACTATAATCTCCCACTATGTTGTATGAAACTGTACACAAAACAAATGTTTCTAATATAATTGTAATATCCATTAATCATCTTTAATACGTGACGTAAGTTACGATACAACTATTTACTCTTTTTCTATTTATAATCATTACAAATTGTACATAATTGGCATTCGCAAAACCATTGTTGTTAAATTAAATCTGTTTTTAGTAACATTATAAATACAGCAATAATGCGGCTTCGATCACTAAGGATTCACTGTTTAACTTTTGTGGGTTAACTTCTCGATTAGTCTGGTTTCAAACAGTCCTGATATTCGCAGAACAGTTTACCAGCGCTATGCGAGGAATTGCTAAACTTTCACTCTCTCAAATTTTATATTTCTAATTTAATTCTATATCAATTTTTATTACTTAGATTCTATCCAGCAAACATTTACATTTTTCAAGAATATACATGAATGAGTGAGCTTATTCTTATCATTGCTGTTCTTCGCAAAACGCATTTCCGGTAATTGTATTAATTGAAAAGATAAATAAATAATTATAACAAAGGTATAAACGAAAAAGGAATAAAATGTCGCCAAAATAAATAGATCGATTAAAAACAAATATATGATAAGTAAATTGACTAATACATAATGACTTAAGTATTAACCAGAATGATCTAAATAATAGTGATATTATTTATTTAACACTAATCCTTCGGATAGAGACAATTGGTTTACAATTTCTCAAAGAAAACATCATCACATCGCTATTAATTTTTATTTCCTAAAATATGCATATCATTTTTTTTACTTCTCCAAATATTTTTTTAGGATCCGAGAAAAATAAGTCAATTTGATCAATTGAAAACTTGTCAATATTTAATAAATTTATTATTTATGATTTAAGAAACAAATAGGCACAATTATACACGTGCATGATTGAAAACAAAGATGCGCAGCAAGTGTTTACTCTGTTATTACAACTTTTTGTTTGGTTTTACAGTACAGGGTGACCAAAATGAATACGGTTTTTCGAGGGCAGTTAGTGATTTTTTTTTAAACACCAATCTTGCACTTTCCCGTTTTTAGTCATCCGATACAAATCAATTATACCAGTATGGCCTAAAGCCTGGAAAGGCCTGATTTTAAACTTTTATGTACTTTTTATACTGATTAATAAATAATTCGGATGAAATCGGAACCATTCGGAAAATTTTCAAATCTTTGTTTTGCTATAATAAAATTATTTTCCTGATAATTATAATAAAAGACCTTATACCTTCAATTATGATAAGCCAAAGTTAAAATAGAGTAAAAATAGAGACTGAAGAAAAAGATGTTGACGATAATACAAAGATTGTAAATGATAATGAAAATTCCCATATAGAAGATATTATAACTGTAGAAACCGAAGACATCAAAATAGAGTGTATTATTTAGAAAAAAATAAAGTCACAATGCCAAGAATTTAAAAAAATAAATGAAAATGTACATTTTTTTTCTGCTAATTGCAGAAAGAAAATTAGAATATTATTCTTTGGAAGACAAAGTATTTTCATTAAATGGATTTATAAACTTGCACTGTATTATACTGAAGAATTTAGAAAATACATTTGGACAATTGAGACAAATGCAAGGACAAAATAAAAGAAATATTTATCAGCCGATTAATTCGCATAACGAGCAAAACAAATTGTAATGAAAATGACTCGTTTAACGAGCGATGTTTCGCATAACGAGTTACGTTATGCAAAGTTTAATAACTCATACCAAAAATGTCCCCGAAGAAAAAGCCGCAAGAATACAGCCATAAGAGAATAAAAAGAGACGTAAAATGAAATAGGTATCATAAAAAATAAAGTAATGATTTCGATGTTTCATTATCTGGAAATCGAATTTGTATGCCAGCTTAGTTCATTCTACGATAGGAAAAAGGTACGTATGGTCGTATTTTACATTAAATTATATGGGCAAAATTGTTTCGTTTAACGAGTGTTTTCACTGTAATTCTAAACAAAACTACGAAAATAATCTGTCAGTAGTACAAAAAGTAGTAAATCAGATTTATTTTTCAATGTTACTATGCAGAAAATTATGTAAATCCTGAAATTTTCACTGAAAACCTTGTTTGTTTAGTGGGGTAAGTGTATAACACATAATAAATAAAAATGAGAATATGTATTTAGTAATTATTTCATAACTAAAAGAAACATAGTTTGGGAAACTCTGATTTAGAATATCAAAACTATTGTAAAAATATAATAATATCATAAAACCTATAACGCGATTAATTGTTACAGTATTAAATTGATATCGCATTAATCAGTATTACTACAAATTTTATTAATTAGTAAAGTGATATATGGAAATAACGTTAAATGAAACAAAGAAGAAAGATAAATACATTAGGTTAATTCGTTATGATGAATACGGTACTTTTTATCAACAAAAACGATTCAATTAAGTTAGAAATCAAAATGTACATGTTATTTTGTAATTAAAACAGAATCTTTTTCTAAAAAACTAATATTTTTGATCCCGAGCTATAGAAAAATCGCGCAATGGAGAGTTTATTATATATGTCACCGTTGCTGCAGCTGTATATTACAGAAACTAACTAGTTAAAGTATGGAATAACAAAATTATTCTATAATCCTTATGATTAATTTACTGATAAATATTGTAATTGACATTTAAAAATATTTATAAATCTTATTTGTTATAACTGTATAATAAAAGAATGTGTAAGTTAAAATGAATAATTTGTATAAAACATTTTCAAAACTATCCTTTTTTATTATTTAAATAATTTATTTAGATGGATCACCCTGTATATAAAGTTCAATCACGTGTCACAGACAATGCCGCCATTGTATTTAAACTATTTCTGATTGTACATAGTTAATATTCACAATTGCATTATTATAATCTAATTCATGTGTAACACAATTTCTTTTCATTTCTACGCAATGCGGATACACAAATAATCGATTTGTAATAAAGTAATACAAAAAAAATAGTTCAAAGAGACGAAAATACCAACAAAAAAATATCCACAATCTATAAATACACCTAATATTTACTAAATCATAATTGTTAATATTGAACGAATTACGTAACGTAACTGGAATCCGAAGGTGTAAATATTGAAGTAGTTCTAATAATACTAAAGCAGATTTAACCTACTTCAGTAGTTTATTTATATTTTATTGTTAATTGTCGGATTGGTGAGAACATGGGTTGTTGAATGAACAAGAAGGAATAGCAAGGTCGAAAGGAGGGATTTTCTATTGGAATATTCAAATTGGAAACGAGTTTTCGGTCGGTAGTGTAGATGTTCACCGATACCAATCCAATCCAACCTATTGTACTTTTTGACAGCTGCAACAGCAGCAGTGCGATGGGGGAACAGTATTTTTGTATGTTGGAATTCATATTTGCAAAGTGTTGTTAATTGGTGGTCCGAGTGCAGGGTGTGATGATGCATTTCGTGTTGGATTTAAAGACGAAAGACGAGTAATATGTCCAGCGACAGTGATTCTGAGCAGTTTTACGATGCTGAAGATATCACACCCATTCATGGATCAAGGTATACATATATATAGCAAACAGCATCATATCTATGTGATCACCAATTGTTATTTACCTGATATTCATAGTATTGCTGCCTGTTCATTGGTGATCGCCCACTACTCCAAATCCTCAATCAAACTGCTTGCACAACTAACATATTTTTTATTTTGCTGTTTATATCCTTTAATGAAATCACTTAAATATGCAAAGCCTGTTGCTTTTATTTTCATCCCTTTCTCGAAACAGAAATTTCTTGCTGCTGCTGTTCATTAACTAATACTTATTGAAAGGAAACCGAGAGGGTCTTCCAAGGATGGCCTGGTAACAAACCACAGGGCCAACTCAGAACCAAATGTTTCATCAATCCTCAAAGATGTGAAAGTGAAAGAGATATCTGCTCCCCCAACGCAAATCATAGACATCAACATCGATGATGTTTTTGTAAGTATCATTACTCATTTTTTTTATTACCTGTTTTATTACAGGGTTATATAAGTGTTTCTAGAATTATATCAATTAAGTAATATTGAATTACATAGTTTTTCTTTATCTTTATAATCAATTGATTGATATCGACAATATAATACAATTAATACTAAAATTAAATTTATAACCTTACAGTTTTATTTATGATAAATATTTTTTCAATTCAATCATTTCAAATTAATATTAATAATAATAATTTATTGACCAAACATCAATACATAAGAAGAAAAAACGTACATTCTATACATAAATTCTAACATAAAATAAAAATATATTAATAGGCTGGCCAAAGGGCTAACAATAATATTATTATTTGTTGAAACATTCTAATAATATATAATTTATTCTGATTTCTTTTTTTTTTAAATAATTATAACACATAGTATTGCATATATTAATTTCTAAATAAGAGATCAATGAAGGAACTTTTATGTGATTATAATGAATAAGTAAAAACATAGGTAGTTTTTGGAAATATTATTTTTGTACACATAGTTGCTTTATTAATGAAATAATTCTTATAATGTTAATAATATTCTTACATTTTTAATGTTTTAAAGCATTTGTAAAGTGCATATTTTTTTTTCTAATTCTATTTTGAGAATTATAAAATTCGTACAGATTTATTGCGTTGCGAATATTCATTGTAAATATTTTTCCATGCGATTTAAAAAGACCTTGATAATCGTTGCGCATGTTAACCTTGAATTATATTTTGAAAAATATATTTGCTGGTATCTTATTATTAAGATAATAGAACTTGCAATAAGTTAACACTTGTTACATAATTATAATATTTGAATTTATCTAGAATAATACGTTCTACATTATAAAATTATCTCAGATATACTGGTATAAATATAAAATTGTAATTACTTCCAATAATTTTGTTTACAAATTAAAATGTTTTCTTTTGAAATTATATACCTCACATACAATTTTGAAAGCACACATGAAGCCAAAGAGAGCCACAATCTGTTTTTTTTTTATATTTTATGAAGAGCCACACTTACACAAATTCATTTTTTTTAAATTTAATGTAATTGCATGTTTTCAGTAGTCACATATTAGAACATAAATATTTATTTTAAAATTTTAGTAATAAAAATCAAATATTATCAAATTTTAATGGAAGCTGCACTTGACTTAATGAAGAGTTGCAAGAGCTTCTCTTGGAGACACATTTGCACACTGTTGCTATTGGCTAATAAGTAAAAAAAAGTTCCCCAACTCTTGTACTAGAGTGCAAAGGACACTATTTTTTTTTTGGAAACCTATCCCTAAATTGTATCAAATATTAACCTGGCATTAAATATATACCTAACAAATATGAAATGTATCTATATGCACTATGTAAGAAATGTGAAACTATCAACAAGAAAACTGTTGATATTTACATCTAATTAAGTTAATACAATCAGCGTATATATGTGAAATTTAATATTTCATATTACATTAAGAATCAAGGTCAATCAATGACTAATGTGACTATTTAATAACTTAGGAGTTATTTCATAAGTCATATGTCATAAGTGAACCCGTCTAAATGTAGTTGGTATAATTTAAATTTAAATTTATTTTTATTTATATTGAATGATATTGATTGAAATGTCAAATATATTGTTATAATAAATTTACTATCAATTCTAATAATAACTGTACTTTAATGATTTAGTATTCATTACTTAGAAACCTTTAAATAACATTTTTTGTGGTACCTATTTCTAAATTTGGATTGGATTTAAAATTAATTGAATATATATTGTAGGTGGCTCCAAAACCTTCACAAGGAGGGCGCAAAAAGTTCAAGGAGCTTCGACAGAAGCTACAGAACGACGACGAGGATGCACAAATTAGTAACCTAACTCCGCCAAATAGTCAGACGTCTTCAATCGAAGGGGTGTACGCTTCCAGTAAAACTTCTCATCCATTCAGGGTTATCGAAGTAGATACGTCGAGTTTGCAGAGCTTCAACTCTGGTCGAAGATTAATTAGTCAAGCAGATTTGGGATCGCATTTGTTCGAGTGTAAAAAGGCGATCTCCTCGTCTGCTCTATCGATAAGTTCTCACAGTTCATCAACCCAGAGTTCCAAGGATACAACCCAATATCCAAGTACAGTGACGTTGGCAACGATATCGACGGATGCCCCAGCACATACGAATCAAGTTTGTCTTCCTTTACAAGAACCAGACGTGATCGCTAGCACAAAACCTTGTTTACAAAAGAATAACCTCGATATTAAATCCTCTCCAAAGATAGAAGTTCCAGTCGCTCCGCCTAGGAGAAAAAAGAAAAACAAATCAAATGCATCTTCTTTGCCAATAACGGTAATTGTGTTTACTAGTTTGTCGAAAGTAAATTTATCTTCTTCTTTTTAGCCATCAACTTCAACAATCGGATTTCCATCGTCGGGATGTATTGAGAGCCTAACTAGTCCAGCATCAACTATCGAAACATTGACTAGAGAGCTGGAGCATTCGTTAGTTAGTCTTCCTTCGAAGATTCATCGTCTAGAGAAAACCAATAGTTCAGAATCTTCCAAATGCAGCACAATACGTTCAGTTCATTCTCTGGATATTACTCAAGTAGCGAAGGGCCTCTTTGTAGTGAGGCCATTAGATTCCGATAAAGCGAAGGCTGCAAACACATCAAAGGAAACACTGCCGGAGGAGAAGAAAGCAGAGTGTGCACAGGATGACAACTCGACTAGTCAAAGAGGTTCCACGAATCGTAGTAGCGTTGGTCACTATAGTTTGGGCCCGCACAGAAGCGCTCAAATGAAGACATGTACCAAAGAACGAAGGAAGTCTGCAGGCGATGAAAACATGTTGGCCTACGCTTCATTAATAGAAACTGGAAAGCAGCTAACTGATCTGGAAATATTGCAGCAGGTTACAGTTTTGAATCTAGATACTGGCGAAAGAATTCCATTAAGCGTGGCCGAAGATAAATTACCTCAATGTTTGAACCCGTTATCGTTGCATATCATGAGACTAACGTCGGAATATGTCAGTAGTTCAAATATGGAGAAGGATAAAGAGTCAGATGATGAAAGTATTATAAGCAGCAAGAAGTCGGAAATCCATCCTCTGGGTGAAGACAATGAGGTGGAGATTGGCCTGATGAGGCGTAAAACTGCTAGAATAAAGAAATTCTTCGGCACCACGGTGAGAAGAACCATGGATAAAGCGAAGAGTATAGCTCAAGAAGTTTCGCATGCTAGGCACAAAGAGGATATCGTTGATGTCGTCGACGAAGTTCATCCCGGTGATCATAACATCAAATTGAAGGCAGCGAACTCGCATAAAGGTCCATACGATTTCGAGAAGGTACACCACGTACAGGAGCTCAACAGTGAACACGAAGGAGCGATTTGGTGCATGAAATTTTCATCTTGCGGCCGTTTATTGGCCACCGCCGGTCAAGACAAAGTTCTTCGGATTTGGGTTATCATCGATGCCTACCAGTTCTTCCACGATATGCGTACAAAATATAATGCTGATAAAGTCTCTCCAACACCTTCGCAGGAATCGTTGGTTTCCCACAACTCTTCGGAAAATCCTTTCTTGAATTTTGATCCTCGGAGCGAAGAAGCCAGCAAGTACGTCTTCATGCCGAAACCTTTTTGTACATACTCCGGTCACACATCCGACTTATTAGACGTCAGTTGGTCTAAGAATTACTTCATTTTATCTTCGTCGATGGATAAAACCGTACGCCTCTGGCATATTTCCAGAAAGGAGTGTCTTTGTTGCTTCCAACACATTGACTTTGTCACAGCTATTGTCTTTCATCCTAGAGACGATCGGTACTTCCTAAGTGGATCTCTTGACGGTAAAATCAGGCTGTGGAATATTCCAGATAAAAAGGTAATTTTGATAGTGCTTTTTTTAATTATTATCATCCATAAAAATACATGTAATTTACATTTGAAATAATTTGTAATGGTTTTAATATATTATTATATAATTAATTTGCAGGTTGCTGTTTGGAATGAAATTGATGTAACAACAAAGCTCCAGAATAAGTTGATAACAGCTGCCAACTTCTGTCAAAATGGAAAGTTCGCTGTTATTGGAACGTACGATGGCAGATGCATTTTTTACACTACTGAGCAGTTGAAGTATCATACACAGATTCATGTGAGATCGTCGCGCGGTAGAAACGCAATTGGCCGAAAGATCAGTGGTATCGAGCCGATGCCGGACGAAGACAAGATCCTGATTACCTCAAACGACAGCAGAATAAGGTTGTACGATCTGAGGGATCTTAGCCTTACGTGCAAGTATAAAGGATACGTGAATATCAGCAGCCAAATAAAGGCGAGCTTCAGCCACGACGGCAAATACATCATCAGTGGATCGGAAAATCGTGATATATACATCTGGAAGACGAACCACGACTATTCGAAATTTTCGTCTGTCCGCAGAGACAGGAACGTCTTCTGGGAAGCCATCAAAGCCCACAACGTTACGGTGACTTGTGCCATATTCGCTCCAAATCCAGATAATATCATTAAAATGATCGAAGATCGAAATGTAACCGAGGAGCAGGAAGAAGAGGTATTACTCACTAACGTTTTTTGTCTTGTACTATTAATTAATTACATTATAAATCTGCAGGAGGAGGATCCAATGGTCGAACAGCGTGTCAAAGGTTGCGGCGGATACGTATTGATTTCGGCGGATTTTAATGGTTGCATTAAGATCTTCATGAACAAAATGAAACCCAAGCACAGTTCGTTGCCAGCATCGGCGTTGGTTTAATTATACCTTGCCCTTTAGGTTAGTAGAATATTAATGTGGTATATATATTTATATAATAAATTATTTAAAAAAATGATTCAGAGTGGATTGGAAGTAATTCAAGAAATTGTTATGTAATATATTTTATCAAGTGATCTAAATCAAGAGTTTAATCGATTAATCAATTTCGGAAGTATACAGCAAACAAACTGTTAATATGTTTTATATATATATTTATTTGTTAATTCAATTTTATTGTATATAGACATAAGAGGTAAATATGTAAATAATAAAGTGAAAGATATATATTCAAATTTAATTTGTTCTTATTTATTCAGTTTGTTTAATTTAATTTTACAATTATATAAAAAAAATCAAAATATATTAGTTACAGATACAATTTATTTTGACGATAATATAGAATTTTACAGTTATTATATAATTACAGCACTACCTCGCATAGTGCGGACTGTTAAGTCTCTTTTTGTATGTATTTAGTTCCTCGATTAGTCCAGTTTCAATCAGGAATATTTTCTGGTAATCGGCAGCACCATTCGTGGTATTTTTGTAGTTCGAGATCTCTTAACGTTTATTTGTCATAGTTATTATTTTAACATAAGTAAAAAAAAGCATCAGCATTAATTTATTTATATTAATATAATAATTATGTAATAATTCAATAAACTTAACTAAAACTACAAAAATGCAATAATCAGTTGCCTATTACACTATCACCAATATGAATAAGATTTTCAGCCTTATTTTCTGTACATTTCAAATACACACCAAACGTAATTTTACCATTAAATTCATTCGAAAGTGTCCTCAACGGTTCCACAGATTTTTCCCCAGTTTTTTGGTCGATGCAAATAATTTGACATCTAGTACATTTACCTTCGCTCTACAAATAAAAATGCAATTAAGAATCTTCTCGATATTAGTACTGTACTTAAGGACGTACAGTGAAAATAGTTTTTCCAAAATGAAACGATTCGCAATCGTTTTCAACGAAGATTTTACCAAAATTCACCACGAAATTCGGTCTAAATCTCTGTACCAAATCATCTAAGGTATCATCAAGATCGCCTTCAGAAATAATATCCAACAACCACTTGACGCTCGCCTCGTTTACCATCAGAAATTGGGCTTTATTTGCCAACGATAGTTCAAGCTCATTTTCTGCGAAATGCAAAATAAATCATTTATAAAATTAACTATGTAAAACGCATACTTCTTTTTCTAATATCCCGTTGACTGAGTAACCTTAAGCCATTCCTGCATAGAATATGGTCCAACCAATCGGCTACTTCATCCCCGCAATCCCAGCCTGCAATTCTATCACCGCAAACTTTACTTTGGCAATTTACAATTGATTTAGTTTTAAGTGGTACCGAAACGGAACTAAAACCTGAACCGATTATTAAAGTATACAAACTTAATGATGAATTACACCTTCGCAGGTCAAAATTAACGAATCGTCGTGTAAATCGATCACTGGTTTAATAATGCATAGTTTAGGTTCTTGCTTTTGGGTCAGACAAACCCCATTACGACTTACAATCATCCATTGTCTATCGTATTCTAGCCCGGATCCAATCAATTTCCAAGACGTATCTATAGAGAACGCTCCACAAGATTTTATGGGATATATCAAAATCTTCTTTAAATTTCCCTCACATTTAATTCGTTCATTTTTCAAAATTGTATTGAAAATCAACTGTTCGTTATTATTAGCTAATGTAGTTTTTAATTTAGATACGATAAAGTTTTGCTTTATCATATCTAAAATTGCATTTGCATCATCTACAGTTGACATGTACCCAAATGAGATTCGAATTGATCCAGTTGGTCTGTTGTCTATTAAATCGTTCTGGTCTCCACATACGTGACCTTGCTAAATAAACACAACTATAATTTTAAGTGAAGTCATTAAATTTAACTTACAGAATAAAAGTATTTAACATCTTCTGACGTAAGTTGTAAATGCCTTTTACAGGCTCCTGGATTACAGAAGCAGCCTGTTCTTAAATAAACCTTATTCAAATTGGCTATGTGCATTACCTAAAATTACTTAAATCACTTGTTGATACAAATATTTTGTTGCTTATTTACCTCAGAATAACCAACATAGCTTCCATCAGGTCTTAAAACATTAAAATTTACTATAGCCCCTTGTTTACTTGCATCATCATAGTTACCATCATGGTATAAAACACAAGCAGGTTTTGAATTATTATGTTGAAAAGTCTCTAAACTACTGTAAACATATTTGGCTAAAGCGAATGTGTGTAATGAAATTAAATCCATGTTTAGGTGTAATCTCTGAATTGTATCAAAACCATGCTTCAAACTTAGAATGGATAAGAAATTCAGGGTACCATCTTCAAAACTGTAAGTAATAATTTTAAATGAAATCTAAACAATTTAAAAGTTTAGTTTACCTTTCATTTAATTGTTTCCTTCTAATAACAACATTTTGATCACTCAAAGCCAAATAAACAGTTCCACCACCAAAGTATTTTTTGCTCAAAACATTAGAACTTTGATTCTTCACTAAAAGAGCCCCTAAACCAGTTGGATATCCAAACATTTTATAAAAAGAAACACATATAAAATCAGGTGTGTATTTCTGCAAATCTAAGAAACTAGTTGATGCATATGATGCTGCATCTAACATGCAATACCAATTAGCATCAGCACCAAGAGCACCAGTTTTAATTTTATTAATCCAATCTAGAGGATACTTAAAGCCAGAAAAGTTGCATTGAGCTGGATAGACAAAAAGAGAATTGCACTTGACATTCTGAAATTTGCAATTTCTTTGATTATCCTCTTTGTTTAGTAAATCTTTGGATTCATTAAATGATACAACCCGATGATTATTTGCAAATTCCCTCATCCCCAAAACAGAGGTATGATTATCCTCAGTATAAACAAATTCTCCATCATTATAGTGGAAGCTTTCACCAATTATTTTAAGAGCTGCTGTAGTCCCAGAAGTAAAAATCACAGTATAATTATTACTATCAGTATTGAAGTGGTTCAAAATCCTACAATCAATTCAATTAGTTTGAGTTGATATGACTTTTTGTTTAATAAAACATTACTTATATCTGATCAGGTCAATGGCATCATCAGTTTCCTTGCTAATTGTACTCCTTGCATGAGGATTTGCAAATAGATTACCTTTGTAGTCATTGCACACAGCTTCAATTTGTTTTTCCGAATATAAAGTGGCTCCTGCATGATCCAAATAAGTCTGCTCTGTAAAACGTAACCTTAAAATGTTAGTTAACAAGTGCATTTATCTGCACTACTACCTACCTTTAACTCTTTTAAACTCGCTCCTTATTAATTTCTCGGTACTTAATGGGTAAATCGATTTAAACGACTTTCGTGATGTATCCATACTTCACTCTATATAATTTGCCTTTAGTTTATAATTTTTTAATTCTGAAATATTCCAGTTTCAAAGCACTTCATTCAATCTTATCGATAATGTATGGAAATTGTGCAATACTTACTTTATTGCAATTGAACTAGATGCTAAAGGTTTATCTTTCGTGCTTGTTTGGGTGCACGATTATGATTAGATATTCAAGCGGAATTTCTAATTACTTGACTTTAAATGATTCGATTTGCAATAATTTAATTTAATTATGTCTGTAATAATTATCTGTTGCTTTCTAAAAGTAAATAAGTCGATGACTGAGCAGAAAGTACAAGTAATTAAATAATCGCGCTTGTATAACAATAATAACTTATCATATTGTTATGGAAAACACAGTTTATTTTTAGTGCAGTTTATTTGTTATTGTGTTACGTTATTTCATACAAATTAAGGTTTTACTTAATTTTGTACACTATATAATACAATTCTTTACTATAATTATGTAGAAAATAAGTTTTTCAATATTTCAATAATTTGCATAATTATTTGTAACTTAAAATTAAAAAAATGTAAAGAAAGTAAATTTTAATTTAGCAAAATAATGCACAACATTATTTTTTTTATACATTAATGATCGTTTTTCTTTTTTCAAACAGTACAGTTTACAAATTATTACAAACCTTCATATTTATTATAAAACATTCTTAAGATTTTGATGAAAAAATTGTCATTAATTTAATTTTCAATTCAATAGGAATGATTACTTTACGAATTATAGAATAGTAGCAGAAGAGTTATTAAAGATTCTTCTAAATCTATAAATTATGATGCGCTTTAACTATCCTCTTGGATTATTTATAGCTATGAAACCAATAATTTGTATATGATATATGTACATATGTTAACTGGATATACACTTTATATAATATCAATTATGATTTATTGGAAAGCTTTATTTGATTTGCATTACCCAATCATCATGAAATCGATATACGGTGATTTAGTATTCAAAATTATGTAATACGTGTTGTTGTTTATTAACTAATTTGCTATATCCTAATATTAGATCATACTGTTAGACAAATACAAATTATTATTCTATATTATGGAATGTTAATATGATTTATGATGAACGAACAATAACATTGAGTTATAGTAAAGATATAAACATATATATTACATATCTAAATAATAGCAAAAAAAGTATTTATAATAATCGTAGCTAAATAATTATGGAATATGTATGCATGTTTAGCGTATAGGATTGCTTTAACAGCTAAAAATGAATCTTCCGCATAATTTTTATGAAAATCCTATCTAAATGACAGATTTTTATTAAATTGGAGGAAATATAATCTAAGCTGAATCCCATCGAGTTGGAGTGTTCTGGATATAATTTTATATACTGCATATTCACGAACTACTGGCAATACAAACATAGCAACATTTGCAGACGAGACTATCAACATGACATCAGACAAATGTTCTCCTATTGCATCTCGACACCTTCAAGAAGAGTTTAGTACGTTTGAGACATGTATAAACTAGTCAAAAGCGGTGCATGTTACCTTTACCTTAAAACGAGACTCATGTCAACCAGTCAGATTCAACAAAGTAGTGTCAATATCATCAAAGGTGAGATACTTGGTTATGCGCATCTGGATACAAGACTAACTCGGAGAGACCACATTCAGGTAAAGCGTGAACAATTAGAAATCAAATTTAGAAAGTTTTACTTTCTGCTGCGGGAAAATTCGCAGTTGTCTATGCATAATAAGTTGCTAAAGTACAAAGTAATATTGAAACCAGTTTGGACATACATTATCTAAATGTGGGGAAAGATCTTAATATTTCAATCTAAATGTTTCAGAAGAATCGTACTTTGTAATCATGATTGTGGAAGCAGATAAAAATTTATCAATGTTGTATTACTTAATAAATAAATGATTTAATATTATATCTTTATCAACAATAATAAAAAAAGTTTATAGTATGCATTGGACTCTCTTATTTGTGTACAATTTGAGTTAGTATTACTTTTAATCCCAACACCCGAAAAATAAGGAATAAGTTTACTTAATGTTGGCAGGAATAGATTGTAAAAATAAATACTAAATAAAGTGTGTTTCTTTATAAATATCACTTTTTTATGAAAAGAATAGAATACTTAAAAAGTAAATGCAGGTTAAAAAGATTTTAAGAGAGTTAACTTAGTAATTACACAATTGTTAAATAGATGATGTAAAGAGCTATTGAACGTATGTAATGAAATAAATTGAAGTGGTCCATAAATAATATAATTATATTTATAAGATGTTGAAATTCGTTTCATTCAGATTCAGGGATAAAGCTCTCGGCGACGAGTCACAATCGTCGTCGCAGGGCGAACGGGGGGTTTTAAATATTAAAGGTTGAGCACATCCAGAGCGCTCTGCCTCTAGCACCGAGTCTCTCTATCCCCGTCTACTCGTTTCGTTTTTGTTCATTTATTCTGGGTACTTTCCGGTGAGGCTCCTGGCAGTGACATAAATGTTATCCGGTATAACGCGCATGTGAAGAATTTATACGGCTACGCCAGAAATGGCATCCGGTGATCAGGGCTCTCACAGAACGATGAGTAATTTATCGGGGCTTGTATTTATATCATGCGGAAACTGTAACAAATGTGCACATGTCTCTAATTCCATTTTGTCTCTCTCTATAAATATAGATATGCAAAAACTTGGAAATAATTTCATTGCAGATTTCTTAATAATCATTGATGAATGGCAGAATCCATGGTTAATTGATCTTTTCAATGGTTTTTAATAATTCCATGCATTTATTCTAATTAATAAATAATATTTATTAGAATTATTAAATTTGAAAATATTAGGTATTTCACAATGAATAAGTTTTTGAACATATTATTTTTTGTTATTCACTAATTAAAGCATTCTATTGAACGTGTAAAAAAGTACTAGCTGCGTTTTCCAATGAAAGGGGAATTGGATGTTGCGGTATTTAATATCCGGACATAGTTCTAATATCACCTTACTGGCTGCTTCACCGATAAATTCTTCGCATTTTTTTACAATATTGGAATATCTCTTAGAAAAAAAACTATCAGATAAACGATTTGACCTGACTATGATTACATTTCTAAATTAAAATTTTAATCCGTTATTAATAAGCAGAAATTAAACATTTACAATATATATAATATAGTTACTTAATGTCAATTCAATCATCTTACAACAACTAAGATTATCAGATTATCTTTACTTTCATCATCATCAACGATCTGTCCCATCTTCGAGGACTTTGAAACTACTTTAGAATTGGAACTCCTTCGAATGTTCTAATTGGATAGTGACAATTTTCCTAAAGTAATTGTCATTATAGTCGCTTTAATTGTCGATTACTTCGGCTTTGACTTGTTTTATCTGCTTCTTAACAAAATTTGTTGGTATTTTGACCAAAGCATCCATCTAGACTAGTTTCGTCTACCTCGCGGGCACGCATTTATTCTGGGACTGTTTTATTACTTCGCCAAGTAAAGAAAATATAAACTTCTTTTTTTTGTTGATTTTATCTGGTTTAGTTACAGTATATTGCCACGTTGGAGTCTTTCTAGTAAAGATTAGTTTAAGATAAGTTTCATTTAGAATACAAACCATTATTTTCCTCATCACCACTGCTTATAGCTAATCCACTCCTTTTCTCTAAAAAATCTCTAAAACTGTACTTACTTTCTCCTCCTTTGATGCCTTAACACTTTACTTCATCATAGGTTTTACCGCCCTAATTTATGTATTAGTTTAAAGTTTCAAACTGCTATATGGTTCATGTTTTCAATAAGCAATTGAAATTTCACCAAATTATATCAATTATATTTACGAGTTATATTCGTAGTTTATATTTTAATTTAAAATAATCAGGTATTCCTTCATGTAATTATTAAATTCATTTACACAATCATTTTTTTAAATAATATTGATAATTTTAATTATTTCTGTTATTAAAATTGAAAATTTTTATTCCAGTTTTCTTATAATTTATTTACTTATTTAACAATTTTTATTGGCACATTTTTTACCAAATGGTATAACAGTAAAATTTATATTTTTTTCAAGCTATTGCTGTTTAGTTGTTATTAAAAAAATGTTTATTTTACAACCATAAAACAACAATGTTTCGTCTTCGATCAGCGTGGATTCACAATAGTTTAGTTATAATAATTTTAAAAGGAACAAAATTTGAATTCAGCAAAATTATTTTTTTTATTGTATACATAATTACTTATTAAGAACATAGGTATTGTTTGAAGGAAGGTAAAAACTTTTGTTTATGTCGTACGTGTTCGACATGAGAAGGAATGAGTCGTAGATATTAAAGTTGGGGCTAGGTATTAAGGATAACGGTTCTGGCAACAGCTTCCGAAGTTGGTCTCTTGCTTTTAGCATTTAAATTATAAAAAGACGTTTAACTGGTAGCTACTCTAATGTAATATTTTTATTGTATACAAAAATGATTTATAATGAAATTAGAAGCATCAGGTGAGTACAAACCTACATTCAAGTAATGCTTATAATGGTTATTTTTAATGTCGTAACTAAAAGAAAAAATGTATAGCAGAATACCATGAAATATTTATTTATGAAAACTGATGCGTTTTTGTAAACTAAATCGCTATAATTTACTTATTATATGATTTAAATAAACAACAGGTAACAAAGTGTTACAATGTTAACAAATTTTATGATTATTTAAATTACAATTTGATTCAATTGCATCAAATTTGTATGCTTTTGGATTTAATATTATTAATTTTATTTAGTTGTAACTTAATATTTATTTTTAGTTAAATTTAAAAATACACTGTTAACATACACATATGAATTTCTCTAAACATAATTTATTAGATGTAAACAGTGTATTTCTAAATTTAACTATAAATAAATAAAATTGCTTTATTGTTAAAAAATATCAATAATAATAAATATGACAATAATTTAATCATCTCAAGCGATCTTCGATTATTTTCAAATTGCTTTGCATGTCCTTCTTTCAATATCGTGGATGGCCATTTCTTTCCGGTTCATGGTGTTTGGTCCTCTTGGCTACTATATGTTTCCGTTATTGTTGGCATTTATGTATCGTTCCTTTTGCGTTTTTTGGGTAAAGGCTCCAGAGTTAAAGATTCCGAATCATTGAAAACTGTCGGTAGCGTAGACTTTTCCCGCATTTGTCCACTAACAGTATTTTGCAGCCGAGGATCATTAGTTATATCAATATTGGATAGACTAACAATTTCGTAGGCAATGCTACTGTTTTGAATCCTTCCATAATCAATGGCAATTTGCTTCAAAATCCATGGGATTTGTGCGATTGGCTTCGGTGGACTCAATTTAGACAGCTTCTTGCATCCAAAGTTCTGAGAAACCTTTGAAGTATCAGAGAAACTGTTTTCCGATCCACTGCTGTTTCATCACTATTGCTGTAACTTGTAGATGCACTACTTTCAGACGACGAGCTTGAATAGCCTTTCATATTTAACGATTGAAAATTGGCATTATTGTTGGCATTTAGGTATCCTTTGTTTTTTGTTTTTTGGGTAAAGGCTCCAGAGTAAAGATTCCGAATGATTGAATACTGTCGGTAGCGTAGACTTTTCCCGCATTTGTCCACTAATAGTATTTTGCAGCCGAGGATCATTAGTTATATCAAGATTGGATAGACTAAAATTTCGTAGGCAATGCTACTGTTTTGAATCCTTCCATAATCAATGGCAATTTTCTTCAAAATCCATGGATTTGTGCGATTGGCTTCGGTGGACTCAATTTAGACAGCTTCTCGCATCCAAAGTTCTGAGAAACTTTGAAGTATCAGAGAAACTGTTTTCCGATCCACTGCTGTTTCATCACTATTGCTGTAACTTGTAGATGCACTACTTTCAGACGACGAGCTTGAATAGCCTTTCATATTCAACGATTGAAAATTGGCATTATTCTTGCATTTAGTATCCTTTGTTTTTTGTTTTTTGGGTAAAGGCTCCAGAGATAAAGATTCCGAATGATTGAATACTGTCGGTAGCGTAGACTTTTCCCGCATTTGTCCACTAATAGTATTTTGCAGCCGAGGATCATTAGTTATATCAGGATTGGATAGACTAATAATTTCGTAGGCAATGCTACTGTTTTGAATCCTTCCATAATCAATGGCAATTTGCTTCAAAATCCATGGGATTTGTGCGATTGGCTTCGGTGGACTCAATTTAGACAGCTTCTCGCATCCAATGTATTCAGAGAAACCTTTGAAGTATCAATATCAGAGAAACTACTTTCCGATCCACTATCCGTTACATCACTACTGCTGGAACTTGTAGATGCTCTTTCAGACGACGAGCTTGAATAGCCTTCCATCTTCAGCGATTGAAAATTGGATTGCATTAAATTGAACTTGCGAATATAAGTAGACGGTAATGCACTGATGCCTGTCAGAGAACTAATGATTCGATTTTGGAATTCATTTTGTATTGAGCATTAGAAGATATTAGCAAATTCAATTGGAGTGGGGATTGTCCTAGAATTAGCAGGTAGGTGCAGTAATAAGGGGTAGTTTTTAGAAAGTTTATAGCTGTGTATATATTTATTGTTGGGTGGGTATTGCCGACATTTCTAATTATGTCGGTATCCATCAGTTTGTGTGGGGTAGTAAAAGAAATATTGTATTGTCGTGATTTATGCAAAATCGAAATTACCAGCTCTTCTCCTTAAGCAGAATATAACTTAGTTATTGCTTTAGTAGAACTTTGGCTTCCCAGTAATAGGAAAGTATCAAAATCTAAAATGCATTTTATTTTTTTCAATTTTCAAGAATGTAATAATCATGGCAATCTGACGTTTAGTTCACAAGTTACGCTACTTTTGTAAATTTTAAAACAATGGAAAAATCAGAATTTTCTGTGTTGATAAAACATTATGGGGAGTCTTCTCCGTCGAGATAAATGGTACAGAAGTGGTATGCTGATTTTAAACGCGGTCACAAATGATGCTGAACATTCTGCACCCTCAAATTTGGCAATTGTTACAGAAAACAAAAAAGTCCACAAAATGATTTGGGCTTGAACATTTAATCAAGAGAAAGCTATGTGCAAAATGGCTACCGCGTTTGCTCACAGTGGACCAAAAACAACAACGACCACAAATGAACAAGAAACATGTGCTCTTTCACCAAAATAATGCACTGTGTCACAAGTCGATTAAAACGATAGCAAAAATGCCCATCGACCGTATTCTCCAGATTTGGCTCTCAGCGACTACTACCTGTTTGGCTGAAGCGTATTCTTATGCCAAAGATAAATCGTTCTACAAGAAAGGTATCGAAATGTTAGAGAAGCGTTGGAATGAATGTATCACTTTTGAAGGATACTATATTGATGAATAAAGTCGAATATTGCCCATATATTGTTACGAACTTATTGAGTGAGGTGTTATATTATTTTTCTTCTAGCATTATTCGATGGAATTCTCCTTTTCGCTATTAATGGCAGCGGAATTATTTTTTTGTAAAAGCATCTGTGCAAAATTCCTACATCTTCTATAGCGTTGTGTTGATATTCACTTTCGAAATATCATTCAAGTTCTTAGAGATTGGCTCTAGATGACTGAACTTGGATAGTTCATGCATCTAATGATTGTGACAACTTCAGCTCAAATTAACCGTCTTCTCTTCAAAGATGTTTCCACTTGATTTATTTAGTTTGTCTTTTTTAACTCTGAAATTTATTTTACCATTTTATCACCCTTGAAGGTACGAACTTTACACTATTATTCTTATTTAAAGTCCTTTCTAAACAAGGAGCATTTTTTAAATCGAATTAAACTTTGGCCTTTCATTTAGAGACATTGCAATGTTATTAAATTTTGCATAATAAAATCAGTAACATGTTCGAACACAAGTTTATAAATATGTGTGATCACAAACACCACTAAGATGCAATTAGAATGACTAGAATACAGCACAAAATGTTTTCCCATTCACTCACGGTGAAGTGAGTTTACGCCTAATGCCACTTGTTTATATTACTTAAAAACACAAACCTAAAATATTTGGTTTAATATTAGCAATTTGGTCATAGTAATATTATAATTTTAAACAAACTAAATTTTAATTCAGCAAAATGAGTTTTTTTTAATTGTATACATAATTACTTATTAAGAACATAGGTATTGTTTTAAGGATGGTAAAACTTGGGACTTTTGTTTATGTCGTACGTGTTCGACATGAGAAGGAATGAGTGGTAGATATTAAAGTTGGGGCTAGGTATTAAGGATAATGGTTCTGGCGACAGCTTCCGAAGTTGGTCTCTTGGGCGACTCCAAACCTGGGTTCACCAGTTCGAATATCAATTACCACGCAAAGGTTATCCGAACAGACGTACGTGTTGATAATGTAATTATTTGTCTCCTTAATTATTGTAACAGTTTTAGCTGTTAAATTATAAAAAGACGTAAAACGTAGGTACTTTAATGTAATCTTTATAGTGTATGCAAAAATGTAATGCAATTGGAAGCATCAGGTAAGTTCAAACCTACATTCAAGTTATGCTTATAATGGTTATTTTTTTATGTTGTAACTAAATTTGTATAGCAGGATACTATGTATTATTGTTATTGTTACTAAATATATATATACGAAAATTGATGCGTGTTTGTAATCTAAATCACTATAATTTACTTATTATATGATTTAAGCTTAAAAAAACTATGTTCAAGTAATAAAGTGTTACAATGTTAACATTCGAGCTATTTCTCAAATTTTGTGATTATTTACAAATACAATCTGAATTATTTGCATCAAATGATTATTTGAATTATTTGACACGATCAAGTATTTTTTTTATTTACTTGTAACTTAATGCATTTAATTATACTATGATACCAATTTTTTTAAACACAATTTATTAGTATATATTTCTAAATTTAACTAAAAATAAATAAAATTGCTTTAATATTATCAAAAATATCAATAATAATAAATATACTTTCATCATCAGAAGCGATCATCGATGATTTTGAAATTTCTTTGGATGTCCTCCTTTCAGTATCTTGGTTAGGTGGTCAGATGTTTCCCAGGGTACCTGTAATTATTCTATTGCAGTGCTCCCCAACCTTTTTATCGCCAACGTTTGATAATTTTGAGGAAGGGTCATGATTTAACATTTTAACTCACTAGAACGGTAAGTCAATGAGAACTATGAGCTTCTTTCTTTAATAGTAGTTCAAATGTTTTTATTTATATGTGAAATGGGTTACATATTTGGGTTTTACATAAGTAATCATACTTACAGATTTTGATATATATAAAAAATTACATTATAAGGATAAGAAGCACATATTTCTAGAGAAAGTAAGAACATTCTTTAAACATAAAAAGACATTTTAGAGAAACACATTTAAAGATGTACACATTTAGAGAAGTTTAGAGAATTTTAAGATTTACACATTTTAGAGAAAACACACTATTTAAGGACAGATAAACACACATTAACACATTAAGAAATAAGAAGTACACATTTAGAGAAATTTAAGATTTACGAATTTTAGGGAACACCAGTTAAAAATATTTAACACACTATTTAGCGACAGATAAATACACATTAACACGTTAAGAAATAGAAGCAAGAAATTGGAACATCACAGAAAGAATGGGCTAATTTTTTGAATGAGATCATTGAAAATGGAAATGTCAGATTCGAGATTCTGCACCAGCTTAGCTGGAGGGAATGGAGTTTTTGTTTTTGGTTTTAGCCTGAGACAGCTTCTGGCAGGAAGTTTGAATAGAGAAAGTGTGTGATGATTATGTGTTTGGATTCTTAGAGCTAGTTTTCCTTGGAGTGTATTTATGAAGTCGGTAATGCTGGGGAAGGGAACAAGATCGTAGAGTTGAGCCTAAGGATATTTGTAATGTAGCTTAATGATTTTTCGGATTATTTTTCTTTGGATTTGTAATAGTCTTTTTAGCAGTTGTGGTGAAATGAGGGTGTGAGTTACGATGGGGTATGTGATTACAGGACGGATGTATGTTTTGTATATGTGTAGTAGTGTATTAGTAGAGCACCCTCCCAGTTTGGATATGAAGCAGGCTATAAGGTTGAAGCGGAGATTAACTGTTTTAAGAATGTTTACAATTTTCCTACTTTGATTGAGGCTCCGATGAAGAAGGATGCCGAGATATTTAGTGGTGTCTGATTCTTCGATGTCGAAATTCCAAAGGTTGATCCCCAGTCTGACGTCTTGGAATCTTCTGCTGCATAGAGTGTATCGGAAACCAATAAGCTGTGATTTGGTTTTATTCTCCACCTTCTCATCCATGACTCCAGCCGCCGGCAGACCTCTTGAAGGGATTCGATAGCAATGGCAGGGATCCGGTGTGAAGACCAAATGACCGTATCATCGGCATACTGTTATAATTGAGTGGAATCATCATCAGGGATGGGAATGTCAGCACAGTATATATTGAAGAGTGTCGGAGAGAGAATTTCGCCTTGAGGGACTCCGGCATCAATGCACACCGCCTCCGAGAGCGTCGACCCTATCTTGACTGCAGCACTTCTTTTCTTCAAGTAGCTCTATATGAGTTCGATTAGATATTGTGGGAAGTTGTCTCTCTCCATCTTCAAGAGCAAGCCGTCGTGCCATACAGTATCAAACGCTCGGTGAATATCGAGGAAAAGTGCTGGTGAGTAGAATCTGGAGTTCATGTTGTTGACTAGCTGGGTGGACAGGTTCAGTAGAGCGTGTTGAGTTGAGGTGTGTTTGGTGAAGCCATATTGATGTTCTGGAATGATGTGGTGTTCAGCACAGTGATTGAGGATCCTTTTGTGTCTTAGTTTTTCAAGCAGTTTTCCAAGACCGGCAGTAAAGAGATGGGTCGGTATGATTCCGGTGAAGTAAGATCTTTTCCTGGTTTGGGGATCATGAGGATGTTGGCGAGCTTCCAGTCACCAGGAAAGTATCCAATTCGAAGGCAGGCGTTGTAGATGGATAGCAACCATTGGAGTGCAGGATCTAAGAGTTTTCTAATTATCCTCCATGTAATGTCGTCTTCTTTCTATGCAACGAGGCGGTTCCATCTCGGGGGTTTGTGCGACCCGGTACCATTTGATATACGGACCGATACCGGTCCGCGAACTGGGGGTTGGGGACCACTGCTATAATGGTTCAGTGAAATTTTCTACTTTATTGCATCCATTCTTTCTCCGTTATAAAGAAACTTTAAAAATTCATATTTTAAAGTTTTATTTACTAATTATTTGTATTTACTATTAGATTTCGACATTTTCTTTTTCTCGATTTTTAAATAATATTTATATAATTTTATAACTAAATATTCATAAATCGACTTAAATCTATCTTTATACAAGACAAGAACTTCCGAATTGGTTCGATATTGAAGAGTTTCCTATTCTTAAATGTTAAAACGAAGTGAATCTTATACCATGTCAAACAACGTTCTTAACTAACAATTTATATCTTATGTTAATCCTAACTTCTTGTTAATTATCTATTATAGCATTTTTTTCTTTCATTATAAACAATAAATAAACATAGTTATTTCAAAATTAGGTATTGATTTGAACTATTAAATGCACATCACATAATTTTATTGTTAATTTAATACAATTTTTTTTTTCAAATACTAACAATATTTATTGAAACATCCAGAAAAAAATGTAAATAATAATTTTAAAGTAAATGAAATAAAATAGTGCATGAATAATTGTAACGGACTATTAAACCGGCCCAATTAAATTAAACAAATTACATATAAAAATCATATATGAAATATAAATCCATGATAAAATAATTAAATTTGAGCGGAAAAACCTCATAGTCAATAGTACTTTGTAACAGTTTGGTTATTAATATATAATTACGTTTTTTTGTATATTTTAATAAAAAAAATATTATTATTAATTAAATTATATAAAATTTTAAAATCTATGAGCTTTCAAGTAAATCAAATTTATTTATTCTCAAAAAATAAATGATTTTCTGCTGTTATTTAAAGTTATTATTCAATGAAAATGATTGCATTAATTATCGAGCGTAAATTGTTATGAAAGCAAAAGCAAGTGAAATTAAAATGGAAAAGCACTTTGCGCCCGGCGAAAGTAACTTTTATGTAGCAATATTTATCCGCGACAATTGATTGCGAGCACAAAGTTCCATGCTTAAACTTTACCTATAAAGCAATGCCGAACATCAAAGTGCTCCCACCCCAATATGAATATAAGTTTTGCCATTTGTAGCAGCGTTGAAGAAATGGAGTGGGATAGCGCACCAAACAGAGCACCAAACACCTCTTTTTTTTGCAGCGTATCAAGACAAAGTGGGTAGCAAACAAACGGTTCTTTTCCGTTCACAAAACTGAAACTTGATTCAATGATCCAACTACAATTCGAAAATTAAATCGTTTGCTTTGTCAGCGTGCCAAAAGGGCATTTCATCGAAGATTCCGGCCGCGTCGGAATAATAAATTCCTCGTTCAGAATTTTCCGAACTCCTTTTTCCTGCACATAAAAATGCTCTGTATTTTATTTTTATCTTAGCTTATTTTAATCTTCCCCACTTCTCAAACCCTTTTGTTTCCTAACGTAATTTGCTTAATTAATGAAGAGACTATTTACAACATAATATCTAACACTCCGCAGCTCATCTTCTCTGCTAATTTATTATTTTTCTTTTGGTATAAACCCAAGCTGATAACTACCGTAATTTATTTGTTTTCTCTCTTTACTTTAAACTCGTTCATTTTAAATATCACAATTTTTATATTCATAGCGTTTCGTTATCATTTGCGTCATTAATCTTTAAACGTGCATCAATTAAAATAAATTAACGGCATTAAATATCATGCGCTCGATACTGTTTTAATTTTGAAATTTATATGAAAATATAACTTCAGTAATTGGTTAAATCAATTTTACTAATTTGGTATATATACCAAGTGATTTGCATATTCTCTCGCCCTTCTCCATAATTATTCACAAAACGTTTCCATAGTTAATGGTTCCGTACTATAACTTAATCAAATGCAAACAATTTCCTTATTATATTTTTAAAGCAAATAAATTATTACAAAATATAATAGAATATTTTAAAAGTATTTCTTGGAGTATTGAAATATAACAGAATAAAGAAGAGTTCCTCAAACTGTCTATGAACAGTTTCTTTTCTGAAAATGATAGGGTAATAACTTTTGAAAAAGTTTACTCGTCCATGCTTTTGTTGACAGTAGAATGGAATGATACAAGAAAATAGTTTAATTATATAATATACTTGTTTCGTATATTATCATAATTTTATGAACAATATTTTAGAACTATGTTCATCATTTCAAAAAACTAAAAAAGCATAAATTATATTGGAAGATTAGAAATAGTAAATATGTAAATAGTAAACTCGAAAAAGTCATTTATTATAAATAATAATTAATATTGTGAAACTTATTTTTTCAATCGTTAAAACCTACACAACTATAAAATAATTGTTTGCCACTGTCTAGTGATTCCAACAATGCAAGCTCATTCTTCAACTGAGTTATTTTCTTGTCGTTCTTCTCTATAGCTTTCATCATCACCTTCGTTGCAGATGAATGTCCCTGCACTTGGTCATCATGCAACATTGCATCTTCAAACTGTTGTTTTCCTATTGAAGCTTCATCAACTTAAGGGCGTAGATCTTCTTGTTCTGTCCGTGACTCATCTTGGAAAGTTCAAGTAGAAATGTTTAACTTTGCAAGTGAAACACTCATTTGAATGAATAATACCAAAATGAGTATTATTCATTATATTGGTCGTTTAACTATTAAGAACCAAAATTCTACTGTATTTAATAACTTAATTTAAAATCAGATTTAAAGAACTAAATTTTCAATAATGTTTGCAATATGTATATGTTTAGAAAGCAAACATAAGATTTGTAGTAAATGTAATAAATTATTTTTACAGAATATGAATCAAATATTACAATTTTATTACAGTGGAACCCCGCTTAACGAGCACTTCGCATAACGAGAATTTCACTTAACGAGCAAAATGAATTGTAAGAAAAATGAATAGCTTAACGAACGATGTTCATCATTTTTAAAACTTATGTACATATATTATGTGTATTTTGAATATGTTTTACTATACGAGTAAAAACCCGGTGTTTTGGAACGGATAAAACTCGTTAAGCGAGGTTCCTCTGTATACAAATTTAAATATTATTTATATAAGTGCATGTAATATATATATTAATAAGTTATTAAATGGTATGAGGAAAAATATAATTTGAATTTTGTTTTAATTAATATATTTTTTATTAATAAATTTATGACAAAAAAATGTTTTATGCAAAAAGTTGTTTATTTAATAATATCATATATCATAATTTAATAATACAATATCATAGAATGATGTTTGCCATCTCAACGAGCTGATTAAATATAAATTAGGTTAGAAAATAATATTTTGATTATGTGAATAGAAAACTCGAAAAAGACATTTATTATAATTAATAATTCATATTATGAAACAGCATTTAGAAGTATTCAATCGTCAAAGCCTATACAACTATAAAACAATTCGGTTGAATTGTCCAGGGATTCCAATACTGAAAGCTCATTCTTCAAATGAGTTATTTTCTTGTTGTTCTTCTCTACAGCTTTCATCAGCACCTTTGTGGCAGATGATCCGCCCCTGCATTTGGTCATCATGCAACATTGCATCTTCAAATTGTTGTTTTCCTCTTGAAGCTTCATCAGCTTAAGAGCGTAGATCTTCTTGTTCTGTTCGTGACTCATCTTGGAAAGTTCAAATAGAAATGTTTAACTTTGCAAGTGAAACACTCGCTTTTATATACTTTCTAACAGTAGTGGGGATACGGTATTAAGTTCTATTGAACCCCGATGTAGACAGGTAATTTCTTAGAAGTGCCCCAATAATATTACAGCTGTAAAATATTGCCTAGAATTACAAAACTGATTAATTCCTTAAGTTTAAATACATTTAATGTAAATTTATCTATAGATTCTATATTTTTTTCCACGAATTTGTTAAAAAGAAGATAATTATATAAAATAATAATATGCTTCTGTTAGTAAAATGTAACAGAAGTTTTGAAAATATTTTAATGTTTACTATAGTAAGACATTTTTTAAAGAACTTTCTTAAAATCTTCTTTGTTTTAAATATTTGAACATAAAATGAAATTACTGCTACATACATTTCCTTTTAAAATTATAAGAATCATCAAATTAGCGGAAAGAGAAAGTTCTATAGACTGAACTTTATGCAAATTTCCGTTCTACCTGGATATTTTTAGTCTGAAATCTATGGTAGAGTAAGTTTGGTAGATAGGTTACCTACCGTTGTTAAGTTCGACTGATTCTAACATTATTCCAGTATTTTTAAAATTGTTCATAGCAAAAATGCACTATGTTATTTATTTATATTTTCTTGGCGCGTACATTTAGATCGCATATAAAAAAAACACCGTGTAAATTGTGTTCTAATTTACGCGTAAAAAAACTCTAGCGTAAAAATAGTAAAAGTAAATTCAGGGAGGCCTGTAAATGATTAATTGGTTTCTGTTTAATATTACATGAATGATAATATTAACTTCTATAGCAGTGTCTGTCAAACTGTGTGAAAAGTTTTTAAATTATAGGTAATATATATGATTATAGGATTTAGAACAAATTAGACTATAGCCTATTTAAAAACCAACATGTGTATTATTCATTATGTTTGTCGTTTAGCTATTGTAGTACCAAAATGCCACTATATTTAATAACTTAAGTTAAAATCAGTTTTAAAGAACTAAATTTGCAATAATGTTTTCAACATATATTTGTTTAGTAAGCAAACATAAAATTTGTAGTAAATATAATAAATTATTTTTACAGAATATGACTCAAATAGTACAATGTTATTACAGTAGAATCCCACATAACGAGAGCCTCCCATAACGAGAATTTCGGTTAATGGGCAAAATGAATTGTAAGAAAAATAACTCGCTTAACGAGCGACGTTTCGCATAACGAGTGACGATGAGAAGAGGAGTCCCGGATTGCGTGCATGCTACATCATTTTTAAAACTTGTGTACACATATTATGTGTATTTTTGAATATGTTTCACTATTTCGTATTTCACTATACGTGTAAAAATCCGGTGTTTTTGGAACGGATTAACCTCGTTAAGCTAGGTTCCACTGTATACAAATTTAAATATTATTTATATAAGTGCATGTAATATATGGATTAATAAGTTATTAAATGGTGTGAGGAAAAATGTAATTTGTATTTTGTTTTAATTTATATATTTTTTATTAATAAATTTATGACAAAAAAATGTTTTATGCAAAAAGTTGTTTATTTAAGCCAATATTGGATTTATTTTGTTGAGATTTTAATTTAGTGTAAAAAGTTTAGCAGACACCGCTATAGAAGATTGATACACATATTTATAACAAAAAAGTATAAAAACATTTAAAAAGTGTTTCTTGGATTATTCAAATATATTAGAAGAAAGAAGAGTTTACTAAACGTATCATAAAGATTTCTTTTCATAAATAATAGAACTATTTATAATATTAATTTTATTATAATTTTATGAACAATATCATAGAATTATGTTCGTCATCTCAACGAACTGAATAAGTATAAATTAGGTTAGGGTATAAAATTGTAAATATGTGAATTGTTTGCTCATAGAGAAAGTCATTTATTATAAATAATTCATATTATAAAACAGCATTTAGAAGTATTCAATCGTCAAAGCCTACACAACTATAAAACAATTCGGTTGAACTGTCCAGGGATTCCAATACTGAAAGCTCATTCTTCAAATGAGCTATTTTCTTGTCGTTTTTCTCTACAGCTTTCATCATCACCTTCGTCGCAGATGATCCGCCCCTGCATTTGGTCATCATGCAACATTGCATCTTCAAATTGTTGTTTTCCTCTTGAAGCTTAGTCAGCTTAAGAGCGTAGATCTTCTTGTTCTGTTTGTGACTCATCTTGGAAAGTTCAAATAGAAATGTTTAACTTTGCAAGTGAAACACTCGCTTTTATATACTTTCTAACAGTAGTGGGGATACGGTATTAAGTTCTATTGAACCCCGATGTACACAGGTAATTTCCTAGAAGCGCCCCAATAATATTACAGCTGAAAATATATTGCCTAGAATTACATGTAATTCCTTAAATTTAAAAACATTTAATGCAATTTTTTCCATAGATTCTATAATTATTCTACGAATTTGTTAAGCAGTGGAAGTTAAATCATACAAAGAAGATAATTATAGGAACTTATAATATGATTCTGTTAGTAAAATATAACATTTATAAATTTAAATAACTTTGTGAAAATGTTCTTTGTTTTTGATATTTAAATATAAAATTAAATTACTGCTATATACATTTTCTAGCAATGAGTGCTTTGATGTCTTGCAAAATTATAAAAATCATGAAATTAAAGTGTATATCTGTTTTAGTGGAAAGAGAGACTTATATGGACAGAACCCAAATCGTTCAGGGAAAAAATGGACTACGTTGGTTATTTATATTTTCTTGGCGCGTAAATTTAGATCGCTTATCAAAAATACCGCGTAAATTGTGTTGTAATGTGCGTAAAAATAGTTCAAGTAAATTCTGGGACGCCTGTAAATTAATAATTGGTTTCAGTTTTATATTACATGAATAATAATATTGACACTGCTATAGCCTATTTAAAAAACAAAATTAGTATAGTTCATTATATTTGTCGTACGTTTAGTTGTTGTAGAACCAAAATGCCACTAGATTTGAAACTTAATTTAAAATCAGTTGTAAAGAACTAAATTTGCAATAATGTTTGCAATAAATATTTGTGTTTATTAAACAAACATAAGATTTGTAATAAATATAATATATTAAAATATTGCTTATAAAAGTATAAATGTGTAGGTAATATATGGATAAATAATTTATTAAATGGTACGAGGAAAAATATAATTTGTATTTTGTTTTAATTTATATATTTTTTATTAATAAAATTATAAGTAGAAAAGTGTAATTATTAAATTTACTTCGAGTGTATTTGTTATATTACAATGATTGCACAATTATCGGAGGTGCAATATTATTGAAAATTTCAACAAATTTAGTTTGTTGTTTGTATTCTTTAAGATTTAGTGGAAAAAAGAGAACATGGAATATTTTGATGTTAATTAAAATATATGGTATTAATTTAAATTTTATTCCACATTCAAAAATACTGATTAAATTGTTCATTTTCTTAAATTTTTGCTTTTAAGATACCACACTTATTACAACAATTTTCTGTAAAATTTCCAAGCGTGGTTAGAATTCGGACAAAAAAAATGTTTTTCATTCATTCATTTTGTTGAGATTTTTATGTAGTGTAAAAAGTTTAGCATATACTGCTATAAAAAATAGATACACATATTTATAACAAAAAAAATATTATAAAACTTTTAAAAAGTGTTTCATGGATTCTCAAATTTATCAGAATAAATAAGGGTTTCCTAAACGTATTATAAAGATTTCTTTTCATAAATAATATAACTATTTAGAATTAATATTATCATAATTTTATGAACAATATCATAGAATTATTTTCGTCATCTCAAAGAACTAAAAAAGGATAAATTAGGTTAGTGGATACAATTGTAAATATGTGAATAATATGCTTGTCTTAATAAAATAACTTTCTGAAAATTTTCTATATTTTAGATATAAAATAAAATTACTGCTATATATTTTCTATCAATGAAGATTTTTTTTAGAAAAAATTCCTTGATTACTTGTAAATCATCAAATTAAAGTGTATTTATGTTTTAACGGAAAGAAAGAGTTTTATGGACTGAACCTAAATTAGAGCCAATAAAAAAATAGTCAGAATTTACGAATAGAATGGCTACGTGGATATTTAGTTTGAAATTTAAAAATTATTGTGAAAAGGTTACCTACCGTCCGAATAATTCTAACATTATTTTATTGCATGTATAATAGGTTTTTTTTTGCAAATCGTTCGCGGAAGAAAAGAACTACGTTATTTATTTTTATTTTCTGACCTCGTAAATATAGATCGCGTATAAAAAATACTGAATTTATAAATAGAAAAGTGTACTTTGAATGTATTTTATGTTACAATGATTGATCAATTATTTGAAGATCAATTTTTTTTTGTAACATAATACTGATTAAATTGTTAATTTTGTTAAACTTTTGCTTTTAAGAAATCATTAGTATCCCAAAGCTGTAATTCATCTGGATTTGATTTCACAACAATAGCGACGAAAGTATTTGTTATATAATTAAAAAAAAGATTATTACAAAAACTGTTTGTATATTGTTTGTACAAAATTGTCAATCAAGGTTTTTTTACTACGTTCGTCTTGAATATATGGAAATAAATCTAATTAAGTTCATCAAGTTCACTTTCATTTAAACTTCCAATACGAGAAATGTCCAGTTACGTACTTAAAGTATGATATTTAAATCTTTTTTTTTTTCTTATGGACAGTTAGTTTATTATTAAAACATTAAAAATAAATATGTGTTTACTAGTATTATTTCTGAAACGAGTTTATTAAAGTTATAAATAATGTAATAAATAATTATATTTATTACTGTTAATAAGTTTATAAAATAATCACGTGCGTAAATGGAAATTTAAATTACAAAATAAACTTCAAAAATAACAACATATGAAGCCATTTACGTAATTTGTCATTAAACGCTTACAAAGTAAATGTAAATACAATTTAACTCAGTAAAACGCAATCAATTTAATGTACATATTATCCTTGTTCATTTACTCTTGCCTAATTTTCCTATCAATCCAATAAATAATTATATAATTATTATCCATTTAAATGTAATTCGAATACAAATAAAACTAAAAATAAATATATTAATAGAATAATGGTAGATGTGCATTACATATAGTAGTTTGACCTCATTATATGTAATTACAATCAAATATTATAGTTTGATTGGAAATGTTTTTTTTTGCTAAATATTTTTCGATTATTTGTCAAACTTGCCTAAGATTGAATACCGACAATTCAGTCATAATTAAAATTAGTTCGTGTAAATTTATAAAATCATTATTTTTAAATGTTGTACAGGGTGTTGTACAGAAATAACTCCCACATTACCAAAAATCACTGTCTCATAAAATATCAAACGTGTTTGTACTTAGTGTACTAAGCATCTCCGAATTAATACATTTTATTTATTTCGTATCTTTCTTTTTTTTTTGCCATCGGTTATCAATGTCTCCTTTATCCCTGCCCTGCGATCATTTATTTTTATTTTCCTAACAATATGAGTGTTGTTCGGTAATGTATTATTTTCGGATTATAAATTGTTTTCTCCTACACAGATATTTTAATCATAATAATCAAGTTGGATCAATGACCAGCGTTTATCAACCTTTATATTTGCTTATAGTTGTACTGCGAACCAATTGTTTATAACATTTGACGCAATATTATTTTTTTTAACGAGACACAATATTGGATCGCGACCCATAAGTTAATCCAGTACAAAATATAATTATCTTATAAATGTGCAAAAAGTAGTATACTTTACTGTAATTATAGTTACGAAAAATGATATTAAGCAGATGGTCCATACTAGGAAACCATTTTTGATTGGAGCGATTGACAAATATTTGATTTTTTGTTACTATTCTAAATTATATTTATTGAAAAATAAATTATATTATATTAAAGGTATAAACTGGTAGCATTTGATACCACCACTTCATTTTTCTTTAAATGTTCTTCATATTTTTAAATTATGAAAATGTCTAAATTCAGAACCCTCTTTTTACGTTTAATGATCCATAATTTCCAGATAATAATCAACTATATTTGTAAAAAAAAATAACTTAATAATGATAAAACCAAGTACAAGAGATATAAGAATATATAAGAAATAATTTATAACAACTTCAACAACATCTATTTTACTTGATATTTTTTATAAGTTAACTCAGAATGGTATTCCCACTGGATGTTATTTAGTACATACCCCTTATATTTCCATTTCGGATTTCATTACTACGCAAGTCTCTTTTGTTTCTATACCTTGCTTTCCTCTCGCTTTTAACGCATCTTACACAATCTCTCATCCGTCTCCATCCAATGTTTGTTAGCTTTTTCTTCATTCTCGCATCTAAATCGCCCAATTTATCTCTGCATTCCTATTTTTTGTTACATTTTCCCTTTTCTAAGCATCTCTGAATTCCTACATTCCATTTTATTTATTTCGTATCTTCTCTCCCGTATATTTCTTTTTTTTGCCATCGGTTATCAATGTCTCCTTTATCCCTGCCCTGCGATCATTTATTTTTATTTTCCTAATAATATGAGTTTTCTTCTGTAATGTATTATTTTCGGATATCAAATTGTTTTCTCCTACACAGATATTTTAATCATAATAACCAAGTTGGATCAATGACCAGCGTTTCTCAACCTTTATATTTGCTTATAGTTGCACTCCGTTTTGGCTAGCACGTCTGCTGACCCGGAAAATGCAAACCAAAGACGCAACACCTGAAAAAGGAATAAACAAAACAGTTACCCCAAAACCTCCTCCGTTCTTTATACCGGATGTTGATGATATGAATAAAATGATCAGAGATTTTAACTCAATAGGTCAGAAATAGGTCAGAACGGTATACCCTGAAAGTAATGGGGAATAAACAAGTAAAGGTACAACCAACAACCTCAAATGATCATGACAAAATCAGAAACCTCATTAAGGAAAAAAACATACCGTGTCATTCGTTTCAAAGGAAATCCGATAGATCCTTCAGAGTGGTGTTACGAAATATGCAC